>NW_028234435.1:16599600-16624600 GCF_977035675.1 Penaeus japonicus
CTCTATCTCTTTTCTTTCTTTCGTTCTCTCTCTCTCTCTCTCTCCTCTCTCTCCTCTCTCTCTCTCTCTCTCTCTCTCTCTCTCTCTCTCTCTCTCTCTCTCTCTCTCTCTCTCTCTCTCTCTCTCTCTCTCTCTCTCCTTCCCCTTCACCCTCTTTGTTCTCCTCCCTTTCTGTCTTTTAACCCTCTCTTCTTCCTAGTCTTCCCCCTCCCATCTCCTCTTTCCTCCCATTATTCCCCAACTCTCCCCCTCCCCCTCTCTCCTCTCTCCTCTCTCCTCCTCCCCCCTCTCCTCTCATCTCATTCTTCTCCTCCCGTCTCCTCCCTTCCCCGCGGCTCTCTCGTACGCACGGTCGACTATCAAATCTCGGTTGTAACTTTTTTTTTCTGTATCTTCGCGAGCTACGCCTCTTCCTCTCGCCAAAACAGGATGATTTATTGCTTCTCATTTGACAGAATCTAGAGATATGCATATATTTACGTCTGTTTTGTAAACGTTTATTGATATTGTGTAATCTAGTCGGCTATACAAATATATTAGTTCATGTTAGTTTATGACTGTGTCTTCAACATTCAAGCTAGTTATGAGCGAATATAGTATAATGTAAATTGCGCATATATTCAAGCAACCCAATTGCGAGTAGCCTTAGCAGAACGTAAATTGCACACAATCAACTGAGACTTCAACACTTTAACACTCCCTTCTCCTGCCCTCTCCTCCCTCTACTTTCTTCTTTCTTCCTCATTTGCCTTCCCCTGCTCTCCCCCTTCCTCTTCATATTCCTTTTCCTTTTCCTCTCTCTCTCTCTCTCTCTCTCTCTCTCTCTCTCTCTCTCTCTCTCTCTCTCTCTCTCTCTCTCTCTCTCTCTCTCTCTCTCTCTCTCTCTCTCTCTCTCCCTCTCTCCCTCTCCCTCTCCCTCTCCCTCTCTCCCTCTCCCTCTCCCTCTCCCTCTCCCTCTCCCTCTCCCACTCACTCTCACTCTCACTCTCACTCTCACTCTCACTCCCTCTCTCACTCCCCCTCCCACTCCCACTCCCACTCCCACTCCCTCTCCCACTCCCACTCCCACTCGCTCTCACTCTTCGAAAGCTAAGTCGAGTCACGTAGAAGGGTAGATCACACCAAAATAAAATTCCCAGCGCCGTGTCATCTCTCTCTCCCGCCGCCGACCGGCCAGCTGATCATGCAAAACACTGATAGCAACTTCTTTCGTCGGCTTCAAAGAGCGCCGCCTGGCTTGTACTCTTCTTGTTGTTTGTTGTTGTTGTCTCTTTCCTCTGACCTCTTCGACCACGAGGACTATTTATGGGTGTACTAACCCCAATCCCCATCCCCCTTCCCCATCGTACACACCACCTAAACACCCACCCACAATACTTACCCACTCTAGCACCAGCCCACCCACCCAACAACTCGCCCATTTTAGCACCCACCCACCCACCCATCCTACCCACCGCAGAAAAAAGAAGATAAAATAAGGTTTAAGGAGACAAGATCCAAGATAAATATGGTGATACTTAAAAGACATCCAAGACCCAAAAGCAGACGAGCAGGCGCCACCGTTGTCCCAAGCAGGTCGCAAGCAGTCGCTAATAGTCGCTAAGAGTCACGAGGAGGCAATAAAACAAGCACAAATGACGCAGTCTTGGTCACGACGATGGTCACTCAAAGCATAACACAAGCACTCCAGGTACATTCACACTCAGAGGTCATCTGATATGAATCAGACACGTGACATTCACAAAAAAGTCGTATACAAATTTGCAACCTAACACACAGCCCCGTCATCTCACACAAACACGTATAATAAAAGTCACGAGCCAATACCAAATACCAAAGTGAAATATATAATACATGAAATCCCGTTCCTAAATACACACACACACACATACACACAAACACACACACACACACACACACACACACACACACACACACACACACACACACACACACACACACACACACACACACACACACACACACACACACACACACACACACACACACGCCCCCCACCCACCCCAACCCCACCAAAAAAAAAGACTAAGAACAAGAACCAAATAACAACCAAAAGAGAAGCACCAACGAATAAACAAGCAAACAACAAATCTGAAGAAAAAAAAAGCATCAAAGACCGAACAAAGGACAAGCACACAATATCCTTCCCGCACAAGCTCCTTGCAATGGCTCCCACGTCGCCGCTCCGTCCACACGCCCCGAGGGAAATGCAGCTTGAGGATACGGTGGAATGTCCTTCGCTGTCAGACGAAAATTATTCATGCCATGGGAGCGAAAGTCTAGCGGCGGCGGCGGCGGCGTCCTGCGTGCGTTTGGAATGTATAATGAAGGCGTGTGCTTGCGAGTTGCACATCACAGGCGCTGCTGCAACCCCTCTCATTTCATAATGATTCGGAATGTTCGAATTCTTTCAGCGCCGACCTTCGCATAACCTTAATAGTAAAATAAAACCCGAGCACAGAATGTCTAAGATATAAGACCAGCACACCCACATATAACAACCCACATACCCTCATATAAGACCGCATATCCTCATATACACATGATATAACACGATAGTATAATATAAGAAACATATAAGGTAAATGCTCCGAAGTCCACATGTCGGGGCACACGGGCGGAAACACAGGGTCAAGGAGAACAAGGTGTGCGATCCTGCAACGCGTGCTCGCCGCTCGAGGTGTTACTTGACCTTAGCCGAGTAACAGGAGCATATGCATGGATGTGTGTGTGTGTGTGTGTGTGTGTGTGTGTGTGTGTGTGTGTGTGTGTGTGTGTGTGTGTGTGTGTGTGTGTGTGTGTGTGTGTACACGTGCGCATATTAAAAATGAGAATATACATAAAAAAAAGTAAATAAAGGTCACAATTAAATAATGACGACCATTAAAACTCGCCCGTAAACGGACCAGTTCACACAACGCCGTTGGCAAGCTGGGATCCTGCCCACTTTCATAATTAGCCCTTAACAGCTGCTTCAAGTGTGCTCATTTCTAACAAGCTTTAGGATTGGGTAACCAGCAAAAAAACAAAGATCAAATAAGCAAATGTATAAACACAGCATTTAGTAAATGAACACTGCATAAATAAATACATATAAACGAATGAAAAATACTACACAATTAATAACTGCTTAAGATAAAAAAAAACATACAAGAAATTTTAAAAACAGCCCGTCCACACATCAACACACTTCATACTTCATTCCTTCATGGATAATAACACATATAACAACACTCCTGCAGACTAATTTCTTATCCGACCTCGATTCTTAAGTCCCTAATCTCAAAGGTCATTATGGTGAGGATAACCTATGTTACCTCATCCTTTTGAGATGTAAGAAACCACTTGTCTCATTGTTGCAAATCATTGTGGCAAATCTTAAAGAGGTATGAATGTTGCATGAATAATACCCAACCTTCTGGAATTATTCATTCTCACAAAAAAGTATGAATGTTGAATGAATAAACCCTTACCTTGTGGAATTATTCATTCTTATTCATACCTCTTCCTGTATCCCTTTCTCTCAACCTCGGTGCCGCCAACTGAAACCGAGGGATTTTAAGGACCCGAGAAATCTTAGAAGAAGCCACATTTTAATTAAATGCCCCATAATTACCTGAGCCTCATACCTTTTAGTTGAATACCTCATACCTCATAGTCTCATACCTGAGTTAAAGCCTCATACCTCTTACTTCATACTCTCATAACTTCGAACAATGTAAAAGCCACGGTCATGAGCGATATTTGCATTTATTCATAGCTTTGCATGACCTGCTTTTATTGCAGGACAATGTGCTTGCCTTATACTCGATAAAAGTTATTTTAGATACACATTTTATTACGTATGAATGGGGAATGTGAGGGGGTTTATTCCCGTTCTATTTTATCGACGCATTCATAAATTTCAGAATTTATGTAAAATATGTATAAATAATAATGCTTTTAGTATTCTTTTTCTAAGTATAAGATACAATTGAAAAATACTGATTCAACATATGTACGAAAAATATGATCATGGAAAATAAACAAATCCTGGCATATTTTTCTTTCTTTCTTTGCTTTCTCAACTTTTCCTTCATCGTTCATTACCTGCCTCTTCTTCTTCCTGTATACATCCTTCATTTCTTAATTCACTCTCTTCACCAAGCCCTATACCACAACAATGGGCCGGAAGCCTTACGTGAGGCGATCGGAAACCACACACGCACCCCAAATGCACACACTTACATGCACACACAGACACTAATATACTAAAACAAATAGATAAAATAGACATGTAGACCTATACACATAGACATATACCTACACATACGCACACACATATTCAGACACAAACTAACAGACATCAGCGCATGCAAGCATACACATATTGACGCAAACTCACACACAAACATATACACAAATAAATCACGCTTATAAAGGCAAAAATGCACACACACATTCAAAAACAGACACACAATATATGCATACTGAATTATACACATATATACGATACGCACACATATAAAAAAACACACACTCATACACAAATATATGCATAAATACAAGCAAACACATCAACATACACACATCACAAACGCACGCATATACACAGGCACAAACGCATGCACACATACGTGCACACACAAGCACAAACAAATACACACACATATATTCTCTCTCTCTCTCTCTCTCTCTCTCTCTCTCTCTCTCTCTCTCTCTCTCTCTCTCTCTCTCTCTCTCTCTCTCTCTCTCTCTCTCTCTCTCTCTCTCTTTCTTTCTCTTTCTTTTCTTTCTTCTCTCTCTCTCTCTCTCTCTCTCTCTCTCTCTCTCTCTCTCTCTCTCTCTCTCTCTCTTTCTCTCTCTCTATGAAATAGAAAACTAACACGTTTCTTGTTTTTTTTCCACGGTGTTCTTAGATACTCTTCATCAAATGACACTTTTGTAACTTCCCCTTGTAACAAAAGAACGGCGAAGATGCAACAAATTCGTACAGTCTCGTTGCAAAGAAACTGCTACAGATGGAACGGTGTCGCAGCCATCTTTTCCCACACTGCACAAGCCTAGGAGGCCACGTTCCGATTCCCTGCATGAACCTCATCTTCACAGCCTCATGACTCACCTTCGTCCTCCTCCTTGATAATTGTGATGACGGGCCACGGGATGAGCCCGTACTTGAGCTGCATCTCGCAAATCCTCACCATGATGCCTCACCAGCGCCCAGCCACGGAGCAGGTCTTCAAACACACGCACCTCGGCTCACGAACACTAGACACGTGGCGGAAGCGAGAGGCGGACTCGCTACCACGCACGCGAATCGCCGACTGGGACAAGTGCACGAAGAGAGCACTCGTGAACGCTCCGTTGACTGTTTCCTGCGGCAGATGGGACTCGTCGGATGGCGCTGAGAGGGAGGAGGGGCTGCTGGTGGCACATCGACAGCGGCACTACTGGCAGGTGAGCACCGCCGACACCTAGACGACCTCCGGCGACCTTGTCCCGGGGCCGCCGCCGTCACTCGAGGTCAGCGAGTAACTCATTCAATCACGCAGTAGTAAACACACCATTCAAACTCCTCTTTTTATTGGCGTCATCGTTAGCTCTACAGCCTCAGACAATAGGGTAAATTTCCCATCATTAAATCAAATAAAAAATGAAGATTCCTTTCCTAGTCCTTCGTGGTTTTATAACCCTTCCTCATTGTGAATCTGTACAAGCTAAAGAAAAATATACCCACAAACACAAGAACAAAAAAATACCACCCACACACCTCCCCTCCCCGGCGCCTCGCATGGAAAGCTCTCGCCCGTGGCACCGACGAGAGCCAAAACTCTCGGGCCGTCGGTGAATGTCTTCCGGAGATGACCATATGCGGAGCGACTTGACCCCCACCCGTCTCCTCAGGGTCACCCGATACTCTTGATCTAGTCTGGCTGCTGTGCTTCTTGGCTTCTTCCTTTTTAACTGTGCAATGCCTTTTGTTTACTTCTTTCGGGCTGGACATCCCTCTCTCTCCTTTCCCCAAAAACTGCCTTCTCCATCCCCTGTGCCTTGTGTCTGCTTACCTTTCGACACCCTATTATTGCTCAACTCTTCGTTTGTCTGTTCACTAATATAGTTTTCTCTCTATTTGTATTTCTTTGTCTGTCTCTGCCTCTGTCTATTGCTCATTTTCTCTCGCTGTGTGTGTGTGTGTGTGTGTGTGTGTGTGTGTGTGTGTGTGTGTGTGTGTGTGTGTGTGTGTGTGTGTGTGTGTGTGTGTGTGTGTGTGTGTGTGTGTGTGTGTGTGTGTGTGTGTGTATCTGCGTGTGGGAGAGGGGTAGCTCGCGCGCGCGTGTGTGCACATACAAATATCTCTGTACCAAACAACCTTTTCCTCTCACACAACGTTCCTCTCGGCGCAAAAAAAATAGTATCTACCACAAGTACCTTTCTCCGCCATCTGTGTTTATTCGTTTTTATCTCTCTCGGTATACCCTCGATATCTGCATTTGCGCCGCCTGGCTTGCATCACGGCTTGGCAACACGAAGGAGGCTCTCCGAGACACCTAATTGTCCGATCTCAGGTTTAAGGGATAGGGGGAGAAGTGGATGGTTTAAGGGATAGGGAGAGAGGTGGATAGTTTAAGGGAGAGGGAGAGAGGGGGTGGTTTAAGGGAAGGGGATAGAATGGGGTGATTTAAGGGATAAGGAGAGAGGTGGATGGTTTAAGGGAAAGGGAGAGAGGTGGGCAGTTTAAGGGATAGCCAGACAGGTGAATGATTTTAAGGAAAGGTAAAGATGTGTATAGTTTAAGAGATAGAATAAGAGATTGATGGTTCAAAGAATAGGGAAAGAAGTGGACCGTTTAAGGGCACAGGGAGAGAGGCGGATAGATCAAGGGATAGACAGAGGTGGATGGTTTCGTGGAGACTCCAGCCAACTAAAAGGAACTGAAGTCAATGCACAAATGAGCGCTTAAGAGGCTGTAAACGAACTGTCACTGATAACACTCATTCCCATTCACAGGTCCTCGTGTTTTCTACAGGGAATAAAATATAGGAAGCACAAATACTATAACAGAGAAAGGAATAACAAAAGACATGTGTGTGGTCCCTACGGAGGACGTGAGAATAATGCAACGCTCATGGCAACGATCAAATGATATGACTGTCATGAATAATACATTTTCGTTCTGATTTCAAACTGAACAGCCAGAACGCACACTCGCCGACGTGCACAAACACCAGGCTTTTAATCCTGTGTTTTATGAGGCTGACTATCATGGCAGCTGGACAAGTGAGAAATGACATTCATTTGGCCGTATAATCCTTGATTTTGGCGATTCTAAAGCACAAGAGACGTTTTCATAAACAACTACAATTTTACGTCTACGTTTTAAAAAGTCGTCTCAAGTGCGCAAAACCACTGTGCATTGGAACGCATAAAAGGCACAATCATCACCATAAACTCCTCTTCCCGTCCTTCTCTCCTCCTCCTCCCCTGTCCTCCTTCTCTCCTACTCCCTTCTCCTCATTCTCTCTCCCTTTCTTCCCTCTTCCCCCTCCCTTCTCCTCCTTCTCTCCCCCTCCCTTCTTCTCCTTCTCTCCCCCTCCTTTCTCCTCCTTCTCTCTCCCTCCCTTCTCCTCCTCCTCCCTTCAACTCCTTCTCTCCTTCCCCCTCCCTTACCCACTCTACCTCGGTGACTATGCAAGAAAGAGTGTGGTTAGAGTGGTGTTCATTACCTCCCCCCCCACCCTCTATCGTCCATGCTCCCTGCCATCCACACCCGATCTCTTCCCACTCACCCATCCACCCTTAATACCCCCTCCCCCTCCTCCACCCCCTCCCATCCACTCTCCCTTCGGCCACCCCCCACGAGTACCGGCAAGGTCACCTCCAAGACGGCAACGAGGCCTCCCTCCTGCTTCGTCTCCTCCCTATCCCCTTCCCCTTCTCCTTCTCCTTTCAATTTTTTTCTTTCTTTTTCTTTCTCTTCCCCTTCCCCTTCCCCTTCCCCTTCTCTCCCATTCCTCTCCTCTCCTCTCCTCTCCCCTCCTCTCCTCTCCTCTCCCCTCCTCTCCTCTCCTCTCCTCTCCTCTCCTCTCCTCTCCTCTCCTCTCCTCTCCTCTCCTCCTCCTCTCCTTTCCTCCTCTCTTCTCTTCTCTTCTCTTCTCTTCTCTTCTCTTCTCTTCTCTTCTCTCTCCTTCTCTTCTCTTCTCTCCTCTCTTCTCTTCCTCTCTCTCTCTCCCCTTCCTTCTCTTCTCTCTCCTCTTCTCCTCTCCTCTCCTCTCCTCTCTTCTCCTCTTCTCTTCTCTTCTCTTTTCTCTTCTTTCTTTTTTTTTCTTTTCTTTCTCTTTCTTTTTCCTTTCTTTTCTTTTCTTTTCTTTTCTTTTCTTTTCTTTTCTTTTCTTTTCTTTTCTTTTCTTCTCTTCTCTTCTCTTCTCTTCTCTTCTCTTCTCTTCTCCTCTCCTCTTCTCTTCTCTTCTCTTCTCTTCTCTTCTCTCTTCTCTCCTCTCTCCTCTCTCTTCTCTCTTCTCTCCTCTCTCTTCTCTCCTCTCTCTTCTCTCCTCTCTCTTCTCTCCTCTCTCATCTCTCCTCTCTCCTTTCTCCTCTCTCCTCTCTCCTCTCTCCTCCCTCCTCCCTCTTCTCTCCTCTCCCCTTGCCTCTCCTCTTTCCTCCTCTCCTCTCCCCTCCTCTCCCGTACCCACCCCTCTCCCTTCCCCCTTCCCCCTTCCCCTGACGACTGCTCGGTGTGCAAACCCTCGATACACTGTTGCTGTCCTGCGCTGCCGGTCCTTCCGCTCCCTCATTATCTCTACCGCGAAGGGTATTCCTACCTGCGACAGATCCTAACAGGACGCCACAATAATCCTCGAGTCTGCCACATTCACCAAGACCGAGTCCTTCCAAGTCCTATGTCCTTCCACGTCCTATCCGAGGAAGCGCTGTAAACCTACACATGCTTTACGACTTCCTGCCGCGTCATTCACGTCTCGGGGCCCGCGGACCATTCGACCACACGCACACAGAAACCCTTCGTTCATAACATCTACCATTACGGGGAAAAAGTCTTTTTAATGAACACTTTTCTACATCTAAAATCACAGGAAAATCTAACGTCTATTTAATATAATATATATTTTTTGTTATTATTATTATTATCATTATCCCCTTAATTAATCTAAGTTTCATTTTTCTTAAGAAAATGAATAGCGCATTTTTAAAAGGAATTCCTTAAAAATCTCATTGCAGGAAAAAAAACAAAAAAGACTACAATACCTTCATCTTACCAAATCCTATTTTCTACATTTCTCTGTGAAACCTTCAATCTAATATGTAATACGATCACTCAAGACCTTTCAAAGGAGGAAAGAAGAAAGGAAGAAAAAGCAAGACAGAAATGAATGAATAAAGAAAGAATAAACTAAATAAAAAAGATGGAAAAAAGAAAAAAATAAAGAAGGAAAGAAGGACGAAAGGTAACATGAAAGTCACGTTTTTTATGCAAAATAGTAGGATGCGGCGACCACACGTTCCCCCAGAGGCACTTACAGCCGCCCGTCTTACATGTTTTCTTTTGTTTTCCATTTGCTTACTTTGTTCGCAAATTAAAAAAAAAAAAAATACCGAAATTTTTATTTTGAATTAAGACTGGTTCTTATTGGTTATTGTTATCAGTAAGAAATTACATGCAAAAATGAACGATGGGACACATTAAATAGTAATACAAATTATGCAATATCATACGAACATCATCCGGGAACTAATGATTGATTTTAATCTTTATAGATCTAGTGATTTGGGCATTGTTCAAAGGCCTCTCAAGTGTTCCGAAAAAAATTGCGAGGAAAAGAATACACAAGTCCCTCATGAAGCGGTCACGTTTTCTATGAAGCCCTCTCTAGGCATTCAAAGAGTATGGTTACTTTCAGGGGGTAACAAAAACATTTTGTCTAGCAATCCCAAAAGAGACATACTTCAGTAAACAACTTAAGACAAAATAACGCTTTCAAAACAAGATTTGAAATAGTATAAAACCTATAGGGCTTAAATATATATACCTAATTCCTACAACCATCACACAAATAAAAACATTAAAAAAGGATAATTAAGAAAAAAAAACATCAATATCTCTGCTTGTGTACTCACCTGTTACTTTCCTGGGTGGAAGCCTGCCAGGTTTAGGAATGGTGGACTTGATATTATCAAGGCGGGGTCGTCTTGGAGGTGGTGCGGCCTCCTGCCTCTTCTTCTCCGCTGTGAAGGAAAAAAAAAGGGGGGGGGTTACAATCTCTTTATGAGAGAATAATTAGATGACTGATATGCTCACATTTATACACACACACACACACACACACACACACACACACACACACACAAGCACACACACACACACACACACACACACACACACACACACACACACACACACACACACACACACACACACACACACACACATATATATATATATATATATATATATATATATATATATATGTATATATATATATATAATATGATATACGATACAACAATAATGAGCAGAATAAAATAATCAAAAATAGCAATAGATAAAATGCCAAATAAAACAAATGAAGGAATATTAATAATAAATAAGACAATGAACAACAGCCAAATCAATCACAGAACATTCGCAGTATTGATGGTGCCAATAAAGCTATCATCAATGCCATACTTGATCAAAAAGCTCACTATCAATCTCAACTGCGTTATAAACCTTTCAAATTAACCCCATTGACAGAATAAACCCCAAGAAACCAAACAATATCCCACAAATTTCCCTAAACCTACCTTCAATAACCCATTTCCCCTCCCCCATCCCCAATCCACCCCGCCCCCCATTCCCCACTTACCCCTTTTCCCAAAAAAAACTACTCATAAAGCATCGATTTTTCTCTCTCCTTGCTTCGAAATTCAATACTGAATTATGCAAATTACACAGCCAATCGATACGAGCTTCCTGCTCTTCTTCCTTTAAAAAAACGAAAAGAAAAAAATATATATTTTATGAAGGAAGTTTCGAAATTCTTGGACCTCATAAAAAAATTTCTTATTAGCCAATCTCATGAACGACCACTAATCACTTTTCTAACAAAAAATAGTATGCATAAATTCCTAATTAACTACTGTAACCAGAAATACCTTCTTCCAGTAATATCTATCATTTCCTGATAACAAGATAAGAATTCTGCATCATCATTACGTAAAGGGTTGGCAGTTTAAAGATCCTCAGATCAAGATAGAAATAGACAAAAATAAATAAATACATATATGTATATATATATATAAATATATATATATATATATATACATATATACACATATATACATATATATATATATATATATATATATATATATATATATATACATATATAGATATAGATATAATTACATACATACATACATATATATATATATATATATCTATATATATATATATATATATATATATATATATATATATATATATACATATATGTATACATACAGAAAAAGAAAAAGAGCAAGAGAGAGAGAGAGAGAGAGAGAGAGAGAGAGAGAGAGAGAGAGAGAGAGAGAGAGAGAGAGAGAGAGAGAGAGAGAGAGAGAGAGAGAGAGAGAGAGAGAGAGAGAGAGACAAAGAAAGAGAAAAATAGCGAAAAAAAAAGAAAAATAGAGAAAAAGAAAGAGAGAAAGGGATGGACACACACACACACACACACACACACACACACACACACACACACACACACACACACACACACACACACAAACAAACACACACACACAAACACACACACACACACACACACACACACACACACACACACACACACACACACACACACACACACACACACATAAAAAATAAACAAATAAAAACATACACAACAACACACATACCCACCCACAGTGCTGCTATTAAATTATCTCGGAACCAAACAATTAGCAATGCTGATTCGAAACAGTGAAAGTAAGAAATCAAAGAAAAGTTGTGAAATAATGATGAATAAGTAAAAGCACAAAAAAACAAGTAAGCAAGACGAAGCCTAAAGGTCGCGAGATCAGCCTTTACAGAATCTTAAATGATTGTGAGTTGCAAGACCATAGACCAACAGCTCAAGTTGCAGACCAAGATATCCTTGTGCTACCTCTTAGTCAGCGAGGTTGAATAATGAGGGGCCGTAGAAGGGAAAACCAAATAAACAGAACAAATAGAAAAAAAATGTGGATAATTATGGTTAAGATTCGATTTCATATTGATTTGTGGTCTCTCTATCTCTCTTTTCCATCCTCCTCTCCCTCCTCATTCTTATCTCCCGCTCTCCCTTTGTTTATCCCGCTCCTTCTCTCTCCCTTTACCTTTCTCATTTCCCTCTCCATCGCCTTATCTCCTCCTCTCCCTTTGTCTCTCCCTCTTCTCCAGTACCATCTCCCTAATTCTCTCCGTCTCCGTCTCCGTCTCCCTCTACCTCCACCTCTCCTTCTCCCTCTGCCTCCACCTCTCCTTCTCCCTCTCCCTCTCCCCTCCCTTCCCTTTCTCTCACTCTCCCTCCCTCGATCAAAATAATCCTATTCAAAATAACAACTACCTATCAATTAACAACAATAATAAAAATAATACCACCTAAAAAAAATAATACTTAATAATAATAATAATAATAATAAAGTAAAAATAATACCACCTAATAACAATAACAAACATTTGAAATAATCCTACTGATTATCCCTCACCTGTAGTCGTAGAGGCGCGAGCAGACGTGAGGACACGGGACTCCCGCGAGCCTCTGGATCCTCCGCCGGAAGCTGTGGAACCTGCAACGGCAAAACACGCAAAGGTCAGTGGGCGAGGTAAAATCAGGTCAGTTGATAAAGTTGACATTGTAAAGAAAAAAATCTATAATCTAAGAAAATGTAAGTACGTCGGGTAAATTGCACAGATATTTCCTTACGGTACACCAACTTCTTTGTATACTGCTCCTAGTGTAAATACACACCACTCGTACACTAAAATAGTCTTAGAGATAAATAAGTGAAATCCAAAAGAATGAGGATTAGAGAAACTTATGAGGATGTGCAAGATTATAATAAGTATAAGAAACTGCAAAGAATATATATCAGAAGCAGATTGAGGTTACTGACGGGGTCGATATACCGTCATGCGCACATATTAGTGTGCGTGTTCGCGTAAGTGTCATGGGCGTGTGCGAACATAGTGTCTAAAATGCAAATAAACAAACGATAAAATATCAATACTCCATCAAAAAACAGCAGTTATCAAGTGAACCTCCGTGACGTCAAATTTCTTAAAATACATTTCGAAATTTTGTGGGATCCTGAGTGACATAATCCTCTTCATGGCATCCTAAATAGGCCTACCTCCACGTCCACAACATTTATCTCTCAAGGATAACAAGCAGCTTAACGTCTGTCAGAAGGACGGGGAAAAGACACTAATCTGACCAATAATATTCCGCTGTTTTTTCCGATTTTCTTTTTCATTTTAATATTTTCTTTCCTTCGTCTTTTTTTTTATTCCGTTTTCTTTCCCGTCCTACTCCCTTCCCACTGTTTCTTCTTCTTCTTCTTCTTCTTCTTCTTCTTCTTCTTCTTCTTCTTCTTCTTCTTCTTCTTCTTCTTCTTCTTCTTCTTCTTCTTCTTCTTCTTCTTCTTCTTCTTCTTCTCCTCCTTCTTCATTTGCTTCTTTATTCTTCATTTTTTCATACT
Organism: Penaeus japonicus; assembly: GCF_977035675.1. Classification (NCBI taxonomy): domain Eukaryota; kingdom Metazoa; phylum Arthropoda; class Malacostraca; order Decapoda; family Penaeidae; genus Penaeus; species Penaeus japonicus. The sequence goes on from NW_028234435.1 coordinate 16,613,317, forward strand.
TTTTTCTTTTCTTCTTCTCCTCCTCCTTTCTTTCCATATTGTCTAATTTTTATCTCCTCATCTTTACTTCTTTCTTCCTTCACCTTTCTTTACGCATCGGATTTTTCCCAATTTACTTCCGAGTTGCTTTCTGTCATATCAAGCAAGCAACTTCACCTCAAATTAAGCTTAAGGCACCGGTCTCCCCATGAAATAGGCTCGTGCCGCCAATTACGCTACAAGTGTTCACCGCGGCGCCGCCAGTCTGGCCAGGTGTGTTCATCTCTTTACAGATGTTCAGACGCTCAACGTATTAAGAATAAAAAAAGAGACAACTTCACATCCAGTAAAATCCGTCAAGTCAGAGTGTCTACCATAAGAGGTTTCATTATCCTAGAAGCTTCCATGTTGAAGTCTTTCTTAATGCGAAAGAAAGTCGAAAATAATAACCGTAATGATCGCCTGCACTAAACCTTCCACAGCCACGCCATGAGAGTATGAATGTGCTGCTCTGAAGCGTGGAAATATCCTCAGCTCTGGCTCAGCTGCGCCGAAGCCACCTCCCTCCTGCCTCCCCACCCCCTCATTCTCCTCCTCCTCCTTCCCCCCCCTCCTGTCTAGCTCAGCCCCTTCCCCTCCTCACCGCCACCTCTCTTCATTTTCGCCTCTCCTTCCCCCCCCTCCCCTCCTCCTTCTCTTCTTCTTCTTCTTCCTCTGTCTCCTCCTCCTCCTCCTCCTCATCATCATCATCATCATCATTCTCCTCCTCCTCCTCCTCCTCATTCTCCTCTCCTTCCTACTTCTTATCATTCTCCTCTCCTCTCCATCTTCCCCCACCGCCTCCTCCTCTCCCCATTCTCTTCTTCCAGATGACTAGCAAGAGGGTGGTATCCTTAAAATGGAGAATCCATTGCTTTTATGCCAGTTATTATAAACCAGTTGGTACACCATCATATGCTTAGAAATATAATTGTAATTACCACAGACGATTAATACCAAAATATGTAAAGAAGAAAGACAAAGACACGGAACAAAATTACATATACCGGAGCCTAACACACCTCGCCTAAGAAACATCAATCAAACTGCTGATCAAGCAACGTATGATATGCAAATCAGGCAATCACTACCCAATGCCCCCACACCCACCCCCACCCCCACCCACCCCTGGCCGCATTTGAAATCACCCGCAAAAATAACCCTCGCAACTAGGGTAGATTGGACGAGCAGGTCGAGAACAGGTCAAACAGGTCACTCCAGGCAGGTGCGGGCGGCCGGGGCGGGGACGTCGGGGTACCGTCTCTCGCCTGGGAACTCGGACCTGTAGCGTGGGAACCTGCGTGTTGGGTTAAGCCCCGGCTCTCTCTCTCTCTCTCTCTCTCTCTCTCTCTCTCTCTCTCTCTCTCTCTCTCTCTCTCTCTCTCTCTCTCTCTCTCTCTCTCTCTCTCTCTCTCTCTCTCTCTCTCTCTCTCTCTCGCTTTCCTCCTAAGAAAAAAAATATATCCATCCTTCTCCTTCTCTCTTCATCATCATCCTAATCCTGACCATATCCTCTTGCAGCTTCTGAACTCCCTTTTCTTCCCAACGTTTGCTTTCTATAGGGAACGACTCTCTCTCTCTCTCTCTCTCCCTCTCTCTCTCTCTCTCTCTCTCTCTCTCTCTCTCTCTCTCTCTCTCTCTCTCTCTCTCTCTCTCTCTTTCTCTCTCTCTCTCTCCTAATCTTTAAAACACCCTTTTCTGCCTAATGTTTGCTTTCCACACGTCTAGGCGTTCCTTACATCGTCCTAAATATCCGTTTCCCAATCCTTGTCCTTCTCCTCACCCACTACTCCGCTCATCTACTTAACTCTCCCATTATTTCTTACGTTTGCTTTCTACACGTCTCTTTGGACAACGGCTCGTTCTCTCCTCCTAATTATTAGTTTCCTATCTCCCTTTCCTTTCTCCTTCTCCTCTCTTCCCCTATTCTTTATATCTTTTCTACAGGTCTCCACGAACTCTGAGGGCGACAACGAGGACAAGGTGGAGACGCTGAGGGCTGTCGTCGGGATGGAACGTCTGTCACCCCGAAATTTTTCCGAATCACTTTTTTATTATGGATTATTTTCCTCTTGTAACTGATCTGCTATTGTTTTATTTTCTTTATCTATTCTGCTATATCTAACTCTACGGTAATCCTACACCCCCAAACCTCACGAAGGAGATACACGAATCCAGTACACATAGCGCGCCCATTTTTTACAGCTTGTGTCTACCGCAGCAGAAGGTTACAGCGTGGGATAATGACATTAGACCCATTCGTGACTCAACTCAGGTAGTGCAAGAGGACACCAGCCAGAATTCCCACTATACGCAACCCGAGCTAGTCTAATGTTTGGACACCGGTCATAATGGCACAATACAACCGTTAGAGAGTATGTGTTCATTGCGGCCGGGATGACCACACTGAACACAATAACCGCAGAAAAGGGCAGAGTGAATTTGTACGGTCATCATGATTTTTAACAGTGTTGGTCGCTCCAGGTTCATACGATAACAAAATAATTAAGTTAATATTGATTTCGTATTATTAAGTTGCCTTCCCCCTTCTCTTTCTCTCCTTCCTCCTCCCATTTTATTTCCCGTTCCCCTTATCTCTCTTCCCCTATCCCTTTCCCTCTCTCTATCCCACTGTCTTTGCTTCCCCCTCTCTCTTTCATTCCCTCTCCTTCCCCTTCCCACTCTCCCTCTTCCTCCTCCCCCTCCTCTCCCTCTCTCTCCTCTTCTCCTCCCCACTCTCTCTCCTTTTACCCCTCTCAACTACACACACACACAAACACACACACACACCGTACTTATCACACACTACCCTTTCAAAAGAAAAAAAATCGTCACCCAAATTCCACACTCTAAGACCCGAAAACCCTGATTTAAATCACTCCCCCCCCCCCCAAGACCCCTGACACCAGCATCCATCAACGGTATTCCATCCTCTTGTAATTGCCATCCAACCCTGACTTTATCTCTTAATAACCGCCATACGAGAGAAGGAAGAGTCAAAGGTGAGAAGTAAAAGAGGAGGGGGTGGGGTGGGGGTGGAGGAGGGGGGTTGGTAGGTGGAAGCGTAAACAACAAGAAAGACACGTTGAGCATCTGGTTGGAATTACCTCATCGAAGTAGTTAACACCCTGTCGCCATTACCCATTAACTACAGAACCACCGATAAGAGTAATTATCGGTTAATTACATGTTACGTTTGGGATACTTAATCATATGATGTTCTCTCTGTTATTTAGAATACATTATGATAAGTATCCGATGCCTTTTTTATATCAACAGGTAAACGATATTATTCTAAGATTTAAAAACAAAAACGTAAATGCATGGTGTATATGTATATTAACCAGATATCATAAGCCTATCAGGAGGAAAGACATTTAAAGGCCTTCTTGCTAAAATAAATAAATAAATAAATAATAAATAAATAACCCCAAAAATAAAAAAGAGAGATTACTGCTTTTTGATAAACTCGAACTCCCCGGTTCTGTCTTCTGCCTTAACCCACCAGTTTGTATAAGCACAATGGAGGGCCAAGGAGAGACTACCGCAGGTAATAATCATCTGCGTAATGCTTTATTATAACCACTGCTTCGGCCCCGTTACTTTCCCTTTCATAATGGCGGTCACAATTATCTTCAAGGCACTACGTTCAAACGGACCGGACCCTCTCTTCTCCCTTGCTGCGCCTTCTCCCTTCTCCCTTCTCTCTCTCTCTCTCTCTCTCTCTCTCTCTCTCTCTCTCTCTCTCTCTCTCTCTCTCTCTCCCTCTCCCTCTCCCTCTCCCTCTCCCTCTCCCTCCCCCTCTCCCTCTCCCTCTCCCTCTCCCTCTCCCTCTCCCTCTCCCTCTCCCTCTCCCTCTCCCTCTCCCTCTCCTCTCCCTCTCCCTCCCCACACCTTTAAGTGCACAGACAAATGCCGGTATGCAGATATATACAACGCAACGGTATAATTTCACTCACGCACACATAAACGTATACGCATTCTCCCTAACTATACTCTCTTTTCTTCTTTTACTTTTTCTTTAGTGTTCTTTTCTTTTATTTCTTCTTCTTAAACTTCTCCTCCTTCTCTTTGCTTCTAATCCCACACTTCCCTTCGTTTAACTTTGCTCTTTCTTATTGCCATTTTTTACACTTTCGTCCTATCTTCAAGACGCTTCCCGAACTCGGCCATCTCATTTCGTGTTCCAATATGCTTTCTCCTTCCCTCGACCTCCTCACCCAGTCTTTGTTGTTGTTGGTTTTTTTATCTCCAACAAAGTTCTTCAGAAAAGAAAAGAAAAATCCCCATCTCATTTCCAGTATTCAAGTATTCCGCTAAGGTTAACTTTCATTAAAGTTTAATTAACCAAACCAAGAACAAGAAAAAAGAAAAAAAAGAAAAAAAAGAAAAAGGAAAATATTACATGAATAAAACCCATTCATCTCAGGTTTAATTAACACGTCTAATATCAATCGTAATTTACAAACAGAAGAGAAGACGAAAATATTGCATGAATAAAACCAATTTATCTAAAGAGAAATTAATCAAACCAACATCCGAGGTTAATTTACAAAAGGGGGGGGGGCTCAGAAAATATTGCATGAATAAAACTAATTCGTCGACTTCATCAAACGCCCCGACGACAGATAATTGTTCTCACGCCTCGTCATATTTCTGAATTAATTACCTGTAATCTCGGTACTATATTTGCGCTATTCCTTCTTCCTTCTTTCTCTTCCTCTACATGCTCTCTCTCTTAATCTGGCAGCTCTGGCTACTCTATCTACTCTATTCCTTCTCCCTCTCTCTCTCTCTCTCTTCCTCTATACTACACTTTCCTCCTCATTCTTTATCTTGGTATTCTGTCTACTCTGTACTTCACAACGGCGTCTGTTTTTTTCCGTTTTGATAGATATATATATACAGATGAACACAGATATAGACAGATACATAGCTAAATCGACAGATAGCTTGACAGATATGTAGAGAGACAGACAGATAGAAACATAGACAGTTATACAGACATACAGATAAACAGTTGCCATTTAAGACGGACAAACAGATATAAACGTATCTATCTCATTCTTAAACATCTAAGCCGTAGTAATATATATTTTAAAATCATCTACGTTTCCAATCACTTAGCATTTAGCCCCAATAAACACCGGACACAAACTAAGCTAAATACTGCAGTCATGAAATCCCCTTTGAATTACTAAGCCATGCTATATCCGCCACTGTTGATAAAAGCACAAATCCCATTCATAAATATTCCCCTTCTCTAAAGTAATAGTAATAGTAATGGGATTAGTCGTAATGGTAAAACTGTGGTTAGAGTAATAATGTCAGTAGTAATGGTGGTGGTGGTGACGGTGATGGTGACGGTGACGGTGAAGATGATGATGATGATGATGATGATGATGATATTAATACTAATAATAATGGTAATAATAATAATAATAGTGATGATATAAAAATAATTATAACAATTAAAATTACGCCCACCTAGCACAAAACCGCCCACCAACCCATTACCAGGATAGCCTTCCCACCTAGCTGCCTAGTCTCGCCCGCGATGCAGTACTGCGGCAAGCAAGCAGCGCGCCATAAACCTGAGTTATGCTGAGTTATGCTGACAAATAAACTAAAGGTTTCTCGCGCGCGCCTTGCCTTCTGCGTTCATAATTTACTCTCTCTCACCTGGCGCGGTCCCACTCATTAACACAGGTCCTGGCGCGAGTAAAGGAGATAGTGCCGTATTTCTTTTTCTTTCGTCATTCTTATCTGACCGACGCTGCTGTTGCATAGAGAGGGACCTTCACTGAACAATTAATAATCTGTGAATGCTATGCTGATTTCACTGTGCATATTTATGTGGAAGGCGTGACCGTTCGCATATTGATGATCCAATGCAAGTAATTAATGTCAACTATATTTATTCAAATCATATATCGATCCCAGGATATAAATATTAACTTAAATAAACCTAAATGTGGTTTTGGGGAATCAGAGTATTTTCCTTTCTATTATTTTCAATTCTAGTATTTTACATTTCAAATCTATTAAAAAAGAAATTACTGGAAAATATAGAAAGTTAATATCAGATTCAAGATACGGATTAAATCGACGTAATAAAAAGTATATTTATTCAAAACGCTTTCTTCTCTCTCTTTCTTCTCCCCCCCCCCCTCACCCCGCCTCTCCATCTCCCTCCCCCTCTCCCTCCCTTCTCTCCATCCTCAACCAGTCAAAAACCGAAAATTTACGCCGACATAATAATCCTCAGTAATAACGGCGCCACTATTGATGAGGGCGACTCTCCGACCCCTCAATCCCTCCCCCTCCCCTCCCCTCCCCTCAATCCCATCCCTCGCCTCCCCTCCCCTCCCCTCCCTTCCCCTCAATCCCTCCCCTCCTCTCCCTTCCCCTCCCCTCCATTTCTTCCTCTACCTCTTCCCCCCTTCCTCCTTGCCCTTCATCACACCCCATGGCAGGAGGGCGTGGGAGCGAAGAGGGGAAAGTCGAGAAGATGGAGAGGGGAGGAGAGAGGTAAATGAGGGGATGAAGGAGAGATGGGGATAGGTGGGAGGGGGAGGTGTTAGGAAGAGCGTATGTTATTGAACTTTCTCTCTCTCTCTCTCTCTCTCTCTCTCTCTCTCTCTCTCTCTCTCTCTCTCTCTCTCTCTCTCTCTCTCTCTCTCTCTCTCTCTCTCTCTCTCTCTCTCTCTCTCTAAGTGTTACCTTTTTTCACATCAATCACCTACTATCCATCATCAACACTTTCTATTCCCTTTCTCTTTTATTCGAATTGAATTGCTGTCTTCCTGTTTATCGCTACTCCTCCTTTTCTTCAACACCGACCTTCCTCTTCATCCTCCCTGCTCCATTTCCTGTGACTATATTTAACTACTATAACCATATCTAGGCAATATTCCTTCACACTTTCGTGCAATTTCTACTATATTTAAAATCTTAATTTATCCTTTTTTTCATTTCATCGACATGCGATATTTTCTCTGCTATATCTGTTTATATCAATCGATATCCTATATATATGTTTCCTATATCCATCTACCTATCTATATCAATCTATCTCCTATCTATCTCGTATATCTCCCATTTATCGCCGTATTCCATTTTCACCTCGCAACCACTTCTCTCTTTGGTCGTTATTCCTCTTCCTTCCTCTGTATTCTATCAGTCCTCATTCTTTCTACCAACCACGCCCTCTTTTGGTAGTTGGTCCTTAGCCTTCATGCCCCCTCCACCCCCCCCCCCTCACACCTACCCACCCTGATTAAGTAATTTAGTATCCATCATAAAAAAAAACTATGTATTCTTTATGTCTTTCCATAAAACAACGGATATAACAACACTCCCAGACGCAGATGATTCAAAAATATTATATAAAGAAATTTCCCCTGTCTACCCCCCCCCCCTCCACCGCTTATAAACCTTTCCTCAATTCCATCCGCCATTTCTCTACTTTTAAAAATCACCTTTCGTGTAATTGCCACACTCATCATCCTCTTTTCGCGTAATTATACAATTAATATTATTTATTTCCGTCCTTTTTTCGCATAATTATAAATCTAATCTTATTTCTCTCCCTATTACCTTTTATTGCGCATCATCATCACTTTTTATATTTACAATCATTTCCACACCGTTATCATCTCTCGATTACATCACCGCTGTTATTTTCTCAGCTATTATCATCTCATTAAACGTTCTTCTTTTCTGAACTTTGGAACAAAAAGGTGGAAACAAACAAAAACCTATTCCCTTGTAAGAAGTGAAATGCATCAAGACATGACAGAGGAAGGGAGGGAGGGAGGGAGGGAGGGAGAGAGAGAGAGAGAGAGAGAGAGAGAGAGAGAGAGAGAGAGAGAGAGAGAGAGAGAGAGAGAGAGAGAGAGAGAGAGAGAGAGAGAGAGAGAGAGAGAGAGAGAGAGAGACAGACAGAGAGAGAGAGAGAGAGGGAGAGAGAGAAGCAGATGAGTATCTGATCGGAATTTTATCCACACTTAAAAGCCAGATCCCACTGGAGTGCCTTAACTCATGCCATAAAAATATCTTAATTTCACTCTTGCAACAACTCGTCCAGCGGGGAGGAGGACTTCAAGGAGATTCAGATTCTACTTAAAGACCCAAAGGCGGAATAGGAGAAAGAGGAGTGGGGTAAGACGATAAAAAGGAAATGAGATAAAACAAAATAAATAAAGAAGTTGACTAAAAATACAAAATGAGTATGAGTCGAAATGACAAAAAAAAATAATGACAACAATACCGAAAATATATAAAAACAAAATTAAGATAAGAACAGAATGGAACAACAAAGTGAATACAATAAAAGGACCGAAAGCTGAAAAAAACACAAAACACGAAAGTAAAGAAAGAAATGGAAGAAACAAAGTGAAAAAGGGGGAAAATCGAGAGGAAAACAGCGAAAGAGGAAGGAGACTGAAGGGTTTATAAACGGCAACTGAAGCAATGAAAAATAATGAATCTAAAGAGATAAATAGATAAACGAATAAATGGCAAAAAGGGGGGAGGAAACAGGAGGGGAAAAGCCAAAGTGAAGAAACACAAGGAGACCGAAGACAGAAGCGTAGAACGATAAATATGAACAAATAAAAGGATAAAAAAGAGATAAATAAATAAACATATGATTTTAAAAAAAAATAAAAAGGGAAAAAAAGTGAAAGACAGAAAAAAAGAAAAATCAAGGAGACAAGAAGAGTGAAGCGTAAAGCAAAATAAGACAAAAAGAATAAAGAAATATACAAATAAAGAAAACGATAAAAATATCGAATTAAGACGAGAAGAAAAGTGAACAAAGACGGGAACATACAGAGAGCAAAAAGAAAGACGGAAAACCAAGGAGACAAGAAGAGTGAAATAACAAAAAAAAAAAATAATAATAATAATAAATAAATAAAAAAAAATAAAATAAAATAAACAAATGTAAATAAACAAATGATAAATGTAGCGAATTAAGACGAGAAAGAAAGCGAAGAACGAGGGGAAAAGCAGAGAGCAAACAGAGAAACGGCAAACCAAGGAGACTGAAGGGTGTAGCGGCGTTTTCCTTGGCAGCCGCCTTGTTTGCATGGGAGAGGCTGTGTAAGTTCTCCCAAAATACGGGCACCGACAAACACGTGTGTGCTTCGTAAATATAATAATACCTCGGTTATGTCGGGAAAGAGAGAGAGAAAAAAAGAAGATATATATACATGGCGATGGAGAATCATTATTATTTTTTGTTTTGTTTTGTTTTGTTTTCTTAAATCCAGGTAGGATAAATGAATGAATAAATGAATTAGGGTTTGGGAAAATTTCTATGGATGCATCTTTTTATTCTTAATCGAGGTGAAATAAATATAAAAATGAATAAATAAGGGTTTGATAATTATGTTAAACTAGATGTGTTTATAAAATCTCCCATGGTTCGTGTAGCTTACCATAAAATGGACAATATTTTATTTATCAAACGAATATATCAAAAAATATATCCTAATAAACTCCTTTAATTATAATGACAATGACGATGACGGTGATGACAAATATAACACCCGAGCAATAAAGCAAAATTACGCTCAAACTATGAATGAAAAAGGAACCTTAAAACCGGTATCCAAAATCCCATTCTTAACTCCCCGACCCTTCCACTCTCACCCATCCCTCCTCCCCCACTCTTCCCTTCCTCATCCACCCCTCCTCTCCATTCTTAAAACTGGTACCCAAAAACCCATTCTTAAATCACCTAACCCTCTCACCCACCCCCTACCCCTCCCCTTCCCCTCTCTCTCCTTCCCCACCCCCACTCCTCTCTCTCTCCTTCCTCACTCCCACTACTCCCCCACTCCTTCCCCCACCCACCTCCCACAACCCACCCTCATAACCCGAACTGATAAGCCTTGGTAACCCGACACTCACACGGCCTATATAGCTACCTGTCCGTGGAGCGTGTGACGACTACACCCTGCACTAAAACGCACGCTGAGTGAGCAGGTGGAAGGGAGGCGTATTCGGGTGGGTGGGAGAGGCATGTGTGGGTGGGTAAGTGGGTGGGGTGGGTTGGTAGGTTGAGGAGGTGTATGGTGTATTCGGGTGGGTGGGAGAGGCATGTGTGGGTGGGTAAGTGGGTGGGGTGGGTTGGCAGGGTGAGGAGGTGTATTCCAGTTGGTGGGTAAGTGGGTGGGTTGGTAGGTGAAGTGTATTCAGGTGGTTGGGAGAGGCATGTGTGGGTGGGTAAGTGGGTGGGGTGGGTTGGTAGGATGAGGAGGTGTATTCCAGTGGGTGGGTTGGTAGGTGAAGTGTATTTAGGTGGGTGGGAGAGGCATGTGTGGATGAGTAAGTGGGTGGGTTGGTAGGTGAGGAGGTGTATTACGGTGGATGGGAGAGGCATGTGTGGGTGGGTAAGTGGGTGGGTTTGTAGGTAAGGACATGTATTCGGATGGGTAGCTAGGTGGGTGGATGCAAGGGAAGGATGCTGGTTGATGGTTAAGTGGGTAAGGAAGGTGTATTTGAGTGGATAAGTGGGTAGGAACAGTGTATTTGGGTGGATAGACGCATTGAAAAACTATATTCCGTTACGTAGGTGGTTAGGAAAAGTGTATTCGGGTGGGCGGTTGAATAAGAGGAGTATAGATAGGTGGTTATTAAAAGTAAACACGGATGGATAGGGAAGGTGTATGAAATTTGGTCCTTTAGGCAAGTGAGATGAGAACTTTCAAGACATCTGAATGAGTGAGACGGGCCAAAATAAGACAAAAACAATGATATAAGATCGAACCTACATGTAGTATGATCCAGCCACAAGCAGAAAAAGATCAAGTGTGGGAGGGGGGAGAGGGAGAGGGAGAGGGAGAGGGAGAGGGAGAGGGAGAGGGAGAGGAGGGGGAGAAGGGGGAGGGGAGAGGGAGGAGGAGAGGGAGGAGAAGGGGGAGGGGAGAGGGAGGAGGAGGGGAGAGGGAGAAGGGGGAGGGAAGAGGGAGGAGAAGTGGAGAGGGAGGAGAAGGGGAAGGGGAGGAGGAGGAGAGGAGAGGGAGGAGGTGGAGTGGAGAGGGAGGAGGTGGAGTAGGAGGAGGAGGAGGAGGAGGAGGAGGAGGAGGAGGAGGAGGAGGAGGAGGAGGAGGAGGAGGAGGAGGAGGAGGAGGAGGAGGAAGAAGAAGAGGAGGAGGTGAGAGAGGGAGGAAGAAGGGAAGGGGGAGAAGAGGGGTAAGGGGGGTGGGAGAAGAGGAGGAACGGGAGGGGTAGGTCTAGGGCGGAAAGGAATGAA
>NW_028234435.1:16634600-16637100 GCF_977035675.1 Penaeus japonicus
GAGATAGAGATAGAGAGAGAGAGAGAATTTCAATTAATAAAGGACTATTTTCCGCCCCCCCCCCTCTCTCTCTCTCTCTCTCTCTCTCTCTCTCTCTCTCTCTCTCTCTCTCTCTCTCTCTCTCTCTCTCTCTCTCTCTCTATCTATCTATCTATCTATATATATATATATCCCTCTCCATTTGTACTTCAAAATCGGAATAGATATTCCAAGCGGCCATTGAGTCCGACAACCCACCAAAGCAAAGACCATCATCATCGACCGCCTCCACACAGCCCCGTGCAAGGCATCTGGAGCGCTTGGCATACCGGGACAGACGGCGACCACACACACTTGACATAGTTCGCTCTTTGGGGAACCCTTGTATGATTATTTCTTATCGGACGGCAACACACATACATACACGTACACACATATACACACGCATACGCACAAATAGGCTACACTCATATCAATCTATCTATCTTTACCGTATGTAAAAACACACATATACATATATATACTTATTCATATAGAGATAATTATATGAATAGACATTTTGGCGTAGAAGTTTATACATTTAATGTCTAAGAGTACCTATGTCCCGGTGTAACTTAAGTATATATATATATATTGCAAATCCAATTGCTATCAAATGACATATTACCACGTGTTGCAACTAAAAATACAGGAGACCAATTCACACTAACGCAATTAACGTCCCAATTCCCAACGACCCAATTACACACAAAAAGGAAATGAAGGAGAGAAAAAAAACATGTACGATAACGTGTTCTCAAGTGGAGGAACCCGGTCTTGACCTGCCATCAAGTGTCAGCCCGACACACACACACACACACACACACACACACACACACACACACACACACACACACACACACACACACACACACACATCCAAATTATCATCTTGGATAATGCGATAAAACCTCGACATGGCGCTGGGGAATTATCGTAATGTGAATCGTCCATTTAGCCAACCTCCAAGACCTCTGTGCGTTTAGTTTGGCATCCGCGTGGTTCTTGCTGCCTCTTTTTTTTTTTTTCTTCCTTGTTTTGTATGTTTTTTTGCTTTATCCCTTTTTCTCTTTCTCTTTTTATTTCTTTTTTGATTACTCTTTCTTTGTTTTTATTTTTCTCTCACACACACACACTCTCTCTCTTTCACTTTTTCTTTCTCTCTCTCTCTTTCTCTTTCTCTCTCTCTCTCTCTCTCTCTCTCTCTCTCTCTCTCTCTCTCTCTCTCTCTCTCTCTCTCTCTCTCTCTCTCTCTCTCTCTCTCTCTCTCTCTCTCTCTCTCTCTCTCTTCTTTTGTTTAAATATATCTCCTTCGCGTCCCTTCTCTTTAATCCTTCCCCCTCCTCCCTCCTTCCCCTTCCCTTCCTCCCCTCACCCTTCCCCTCCTCTCCCCTCACCCACCCCCTCCGAATGCGGTGTAGGTGTGGCTGGAGGATAATTACATCAACATACAAACATTAGTTACGCCATTATACCCCCATCGCTCCCCCAACCCCCCCTCCCCCGCATCTCCGGAAGGTTGCCGCCTACACTGTATGTTCTCAAAGGAGTGCGGTGCCATCGTGTCGCCTTTGTTGTTACAGTTTTTTTTATTTTTACCGCTGAAAATAACCGGATAATTTTGTTTACGTTGGTATTATTTATCTTATCCTCTCTTATTTCATCTTTATCCTCTCTTATTTCATCTTTATCGATTATTAAGATAGATTGATTCGCCGTCGTCCTCTCCCTCCTCGTTTATTATATTGTATTTTCTCGGTTTCCTTTCTTATCGGCCGTCTTCTCTCCTCTCCTTTGAGTATTTTTTTCTCTATCTTATTTCACTTTTCACTTCTCCATCTCTCTCTCTCCTCTCCCTTTTTCATCACCATCTCTCACTGTCCTTGACCCTGTCCCTGTCCCTGTCCCTGTCCCTGTTCCCCTCCCTCTCCCCCCACCCTCCCCCTCCCCCCCTCTCTTTCATACTCCGAGATGAGCGGGCAACGTGCAATATACACTAATGAAGCTTGCTCGCATCACATGATAAAATTTCTTGTTCGTTAAGCGCCGGCCACGTAACGAACAGCAATCGTACTCAGTTAACGAACACCTCATGATCTACTGAGCGCCACTAACAAACAACATGATAGGTACAAGACACAATTGGAGGCTGCAATTGCATAGCTAACAATGCCATGTTAGTTCAACGTGTCTGAATTGCTCGGTAACTTAAACAAGATATTTTATTTTACGTTGAGGTAATTTTCTTTCGTCAGTATCTCTTTAAGAAATAGTCTTCCACTTTCCTCAGTCTTTTAAGCCATGTAAATGCCAGGACCTTAACATGGACACCCCCCCCCCCCCAAAAAAAAAAAAAAGAAAAAAAAAAAAAAAAAAATATATATATCATATATATATATCTATATATATACATATATATATATGTATATATATATATATATATATATATATATATATATATATATATGTGTATGTATATATA
>NW_028234435.1:16642100-16644600 GCF_977035675.1 Penaeus japonicus
CCCTCTTAAACCTTTTAAATTCCCTTTTAATTTCCCCCCTCCCCCTTTAATAACCCCTTCCTCTTTTTGCTCCCACCCCTTTTCCCCCCCCTATCCCCCAACCCCCACCCCCCCGTTCCCCCCGCCCAAAAACCATTTTAAGGGGGGCCCTTTGTCCCCCCCAAAAAAAAGGGGGCCTTCCGTCCCGGGGGAAATTTCAAAAGGGGCCCCCCTTTCCCCCCCCCCTTGGAATAAAATTTTTTTTATTCTTTTTTTAAACTTCAACCAAAAAATTCACCCTTTTCCCCAACCATTTTTTTTTTTCCTCTTTTCCTTTGTTTTCCCCTTTTTTTTTCCCTTTCTTTTTCTTTCCTTTTTCTTTATCCTTTTTCCCCCTCAAATCCCCTTTTGTTTTCTCCCTTTTCTCCCTCCCCTCTCCTCCCCCCCTTTTCCCCTCCTCTTCCTCCTTTTCCCCCTTCCTCTCCCCCCTCTCCTCCCCCCCCCCTCTCCCCCTTTTCTCCCCCTCCCCCTTCTTCCTTCTCCCCCCCTTTGGGGGGGGCTTTTTTCTTTTTTTCCTTCTTTTTTGGGGGGGGGGGGGCCTTTTCCCTTTCCTTCCCCTTCCTCCGCCTTTTTTCCCCTTTTCCTTTTTCCTTCCTCTCTCTCGCTCTCTCTCTCCTCTCTCGTTCTCTCTCTCTCCTCTCTCCCCCCTCTCTTTTCCCCCTCCCCCTCTTTTTCTCTCCCTCTCTCTCTCTTTTCCCCTTCCCTCCCCTCTCTCTCTTCTCTCCCGCCTCTCTCTCGCCTCCCCTCTCTCCCCTCTCTTCTCTCTCTCTCTCGACTCCCCTCTCTCCTCCTCCCCTCCCCCCTCTCTCCTCTCTCTCCCCCTCTCTCCCTCTCTCTCCCCTCTCCCTTTTTCCCCTCTCTCTCTCCCTCTCTCTCTCTCTCTCTCTCCCCTCCCCCTCCCCCGGGTCCTTTGGCCGGACTTTTTTTTTTTTCCCCTTTAATCTTTCACCTCCCCCAAAAACCCCAAAAAAAAATTTTGTCCCTCTCCCGCCTTTTTTCCCACCCCCCTTTCCCCCTCCCCCTCCCTTTTTCTCCCTTCTTTTCCCCTCCCTCTCAGACCCCTTTCTCCCCCCCTTACACCCTACTTTCAAACCAACATAATCTTTCCAGCACCGTTTAACCCCCTACCAACCCACCATTCCCTTTCCATCCTCTCTCCCTCCCTTATCCACCTTCATACCCTCCCCTTACACCCTCAGTCTCCCACTCTCTTCCCCTTCCACCCTATCCCCTCTCCTCTCCCCCCCCCCTTCCAATCCCCTTACCCCTTCCATCTTTACATTCCTCCGACGTCCCATAACCCTACATCACCTCCCCCTTTGCCTCAACACCTGTCACTTCTCACTTCGCTTCATTTCATCCGATCTACGAGCATTTCTCGGGTCACTTCTTCAGAACCCCCGTTAGCGTCACTTCGATCACGCGTCTGGCTATGTTTACCGCCGTCATGCATCTTGTTTAATCACTGCAGTTTGCCTTTACTTTTCGTTGAGAGTTGTTTTATCTCATTGTTGTTTGATTTCTTTCTTGTTTTTCTTATGATTTATCTATTGTCTTCGACTCCCTTAGCTTCTGTTCTTACTAAATCTAAATTGCATTTACATATTTTCGAGACAATGAAACAGAAAAACAATGTTTAAAAAAAGTCTCAGCGGATTTCCGGCTCTAATCTTGCAATCGGTCATGTGATTGGCCGTTCTACTGTTTAGTATTATCATAATATTACAAGCACGATCCTCACTTTCAAGCACGTATCTCCAATCAAATTAATCAATTCCCTCTTCACCTTGACCACGCCCACGTATCCGACACATTAGAATCGGCAAAAAGTGAAGACTTGACCTGATCTTACATAAATAACAGAAAAAGTAAACATTAAAACAGGCCCTGTAGATGCTTTAAAAAGGGCAATTTCAGAACTTGCTATTCATATAAATTCATACCGTTTCTATACACGAACTATAGTATGATGTAGTGTCCCTTCGTTTATATGATCTGCATTTGTATTCACTCATGTGTATGTACTAGAGTTCCGCTCGGGTATATAATCATTCCACTTTCTTATTCTAACAGTCCTCTCAGGCAGCCATCAGACTCACCTGTTAACCCCCCCTCCCCTCTCCTCCTCCTCCCCATCCCCATTCCGGTGTATTACAACAGCCTTCCCTTCGCTCCATCTCCATTTACTCTCTACTCCTCCTCCTCTCTTTCTTTCTTATTTTCCTCTCTCTATCTGTCTACTCACCTCTCCCCCTTCTTATCCATACATATTCTTTATCATTCCTTACTTTACTTCAATCCCATTTCTCCTCATCCCTGCATCCTTGGACCCCTCTCTCCCTCACTCCCTCCCTCTCTCCCATCTCCTTTCCCCTTTCTCCCCCCCCCCCCCCGCATTCGCCTTGTCTCAGCCTTGCAAACCCCAGCTGAGATCCGCGTGCATGAGATCTGCATTATATCT
>NW_028234435.1:16652100-16679600 GCF_977035675.1 Penaeus japonicus
GACCTGGAATGGGGGAGGGAGGGGCTAGGAGGAAGAGTAGGCAGGGGAGTTGGAAGAACGGAAGGGGTAGGGAATCGGGGGTAGTGAGTCCTTGGAGGGTGGGGGGTGGAGGGGTCGTGTCGGTGACCATGAGCCTCCTGTCCCTCACCCAGATCCTGTCACACATGTCTAGGCCCAGACAATGTTCCTCCCGCCAGCTGTCCGCTACCTGGTCTTTCATCCTACCAAGTCCTGAATTTTCTTTTTATATCTATATTCCCATATGTTTTCTCTTATTTTTCTTCGTCTTTTCGTTCTTTATTTCCTCTTCCCTTCTCGTTTTTCATGCCATTTCCGTTTTTTCTTGACACTTTTTCCCTTGCATCTTTCTTCCTTTCTTCCCCTTCACCTCACGACACCTTCATTTCCTACCACGTCGAATTTCTCTTCCTTTACCCCTCCAGTTCTTCCTCTCACATCCCTCCCTTTCTCATCTCTTCCTCCTTCTATTACTCCTCCGTCCGTGTGTCCTCTTTCGTCTGTCGTCGTCTTCTTTTTCTTCTTCCTCTTCTCTTTCTTCTTCTTCTTCTTTTTCTTCTTCTTCCTTTTCTCTTTCTCCTTCTTCCTCTTCTCTTTCTTCTTCTTCTTCTCTTTCTTCTTCTTCTTCTTCTTCCTCTTCTCTTTCTACTTCTTCTTCTTCCTCTTCTCTTTCTTCTTTTTCTTCTTCTTCTTCTTCTTCCTCTCCCTCATCCTCCTCTTCCTCTTCTTCTTCCTCCTCCTCCTTCCCTCCCCTTGAGACGTTCCCAAAGGAGTACCTGCCGGCTTCGCATCCCCTCCCTGGCCACGGGCGAAAAGAACCATCTTCACGACGCAATATTAAGTTTCTGTTTCATGGCTACTTTCTTATAACCCTTTTCTCCTCTACCTCCACATTCTTTGAGTTTCATTCCCTTTGATATCCTTCTCACTTCTTGTCTGTGTCTATTTTTAGTTGTGTGCACACATTTTCCTGCCTTATCTTCGCCTATATTTTATTTTTATTTTTTTCAGTTATTTTTATTTCTCCTTCTTAATATTCATATCTTAACAAAGGTTATGTGCATCATCTTTATCATTATTATAATTCCTCCTCTTCTAATTCTTTTCCATCTTTCCTCCTAACCCCAACTTTCAACCTGAACATCATCCTCCCTCCCTATAGCTTTTTCAATCTCACTTCTCTCTTCCCCTTCCCTTCTCTTCCCCTTTTATTCTCCTTCTCTTTTGTTCTCTCCTTATTTTCAGGGGGAGGAGGAAGAGGTGGAAGAGGAGGAAGAGGAGGAGGAGAGGAGGAGGAGGGGAGGGGAGGAGGGGAGGAGGAGGAGGGGGGGGAGGGGGAGGGGGGAGGGGGGGGGGAGGGAGGAGGAGGAGGAGGGGAGGAGGAGGAGGAGGAGGAGGAGGAGGAGGAGGAGGAGGAGGAGGAGGAGGAGGAGGAGGAGGGAGGGAGGAAGGAGGAAGGGGAGGAGGGGGAGGAGGGAGGGAGGAGAGGAGGAGGGGAGGAGGAGGAGGAGGAGGGGGAGGAGGAGGAGGAGGGGGAGGAGGAGGAGGAGGAGGAGGAGGAGGAAGAGGAGGAAGAGGAAGAAGAAGAAGGAGAGATGGCGAGTTGTGGGGGATGGGTCTTTAAGAGCCGTGTTTCGCACAAGTAATAGGGAAGTGAAAGCGTTTGGCTGTTTTCCGCGAGGTTGCCGACAATTTCGCACATTTTTGCGCTCCTGTTTGAAAGGGAAGGGTAAGGCGCTGACTATGACTCGAAAAATAAACGATTCATACTGTTTTTTTCAGATTGAGCCTCTGGCAACAATGTCAAGCAGCATCATACGAATGTTACGTTACAATAATGTTTCATTAATTAGAATTAGCTTCGCTTTTATCTTTTTCATAACGAGCGAACAATCAAAACCAATCTATAAATACAAGAAGCAACAATGAAAAGGCCATGTCTGATCTCAATAAACTAACACCACCACGCCCAACAAGTGCTATTCATCACGGCGGAAAGTTAATCAGGAAAATGGAACAAAGAATAATGGTAGATAGGCAAGACAAGTGATCCACCATTAAAGAACGACCACTCTACCCATCTACCAATGAAACGTCCATCTACCACTATAACGTCATTATCTAACATATAATCCCCTAACTGCTGTTCAAGTGCTTGTTCATGTCATTTAACGTCTGGCATATCTTCTCTTGGGGAAAAAAACTTCTAGAAGTGGCTTTGATATGATACCTCTGGTAATTTGTGCTTTTCTATCCCCCTTTATATTCGTATTCATCTATTTTATCTATTCAGATTTGATTATATGAGTAATTAAGTTACCTATCGATCGAAGGTCAAAGAGAGAATAAGCTAAATCAACTATCATAATAACACTTTTCACTTCTATTCTGACCCAGAAAGATCTAGAAGTTGGCAAAACACCTATTTCTTTTTTCCTCGTTCTTTGGGATGTTTTCACCCGTTGTACACAGCGACAGGAAGTAGAATAATGACCCAGAGGAACTGATGATATCGCGCACGTGATAAAGAAGATAAAAATGACATCAAGAGGAGAAAGGAATGTAGAGCGACCCCCCCCACCCCCTTAAAAAAAAGAAAAAAAGAGAGAGAGAGAGAAATGCAGAATAAAAAAACATGTAAATGCATATAGAGTGATAAAGGAATCATATGTATTTCTAAAAACATTCATATCAGATACCTATTTTGCAATCAAACGACCAAAGGCACAAGATAAGGAATTAGGAAATTATAACACGGAAATGGCACGAGGACAACCATACAAAGGAGTAAATGGCGTCAGTGTTACGTCATAAAAACTACGGTTGTTACTTTCTCTCCCTCCCTCCCCTCCCTCTCCTCCATTCCCATCTCCCTCTTCTACCCCCCCCCCCCCGCTCCTTCTTCCTGTCTCCTCTTCCCCTTTTCCCCTTAAAAGGAGTGTGACCAATGGAAATATTGTAGTCTAGGGAGGCCACGTGGTTTAACTTGAGATAACACAGATAACAGGCGTGTTTCCTTTTCCTCATATTTTTCAATTCTTAACGAATTTCATATTCATGTTTAGTTTTTCATATTTATCTCTTGGGTCCATTTACTTTTCTCTTTGGTTGTACAGATATTAATCGGAAGAAAAAAAGGATGACCAAACTATAATAATAATGATAATAGGTAACAAAAACTATCAAATGGGAGTTACTATAACGATTAAAGAAGATTATCATTCTCTATTACACTATTACAATCACCAATACCAATCCTAACACCAATACCAGTTACTACAACAATAACAATAGCAATAACAAAAATTGCAATAAATCCATTTATGCTTGTTCCGCCTCGGTGCATATATTAACATCTTCTTATGGTACTTTGTTCTACAATCTGGTTTCTAATGTATTCACGTTCTATTCATTTCTCGTATAACGTATTCTACACCCGTTTTCCTCCTCAGCAGCCCTAATATTTCTGCAGTTTCTCCTCAACTTTCTCCATAACAAAGAGGAAGAAAAAACATGAACATTTAACAATAAACAAGAAAAGAGACGAGTCATTTAAGAAGATAAATAAGCATGCAATAAAAAATGTTGATATGAAAACGACTTCCGGTCCCTTCATCTTGTTTTGATTCCACTGTATAGTCGCCAATTGTTTTTTAAATTGACCGTGCGAGTTTATAAGAAGTGAATAATGAAATAGTAAAATATGTAATTATAAAGGCACGATGAGTTGCGTGTCTGCAATGTTTGCAATTACGAGAGAATAGTTAGCTTTATGAGCAACAGAGCTAATTTTCCCGTGCTTATTAGCTCGCGTCTGATTAAATAAGTGGATGAAAATGAACGAAAAAATTACCTCAATAAAAGCTTTCATGATATCACACCAGCCGCTAGGTTGAGAGTGTATATTAAACCCAGACGTCTTATCGATAGCACGTGTCCATATGTAGGCCTATCTTCCGCGTTCAAAAGTAGGCCTACCTAACCTATCGTGCCTTCGCTACATCATTCTCGCGAACAATAGAATATCGATCGAGAGTTAAAGCCAACATCCCATGTGTGTCTGCCTCGTCGCGTCATTCAGCCAAGGGGTCACGAGGATAACAAAAAAAAATCTTTAGAAATTATAAATCGGGTATTGTAGGCGAGTTGAGTGACGGTTACAGATAACTTCATCGGCGGACTAACTCATCCATGTATGTGAATGAGCCTCACCTGTCAAGCTTGACTGAACGCACGTTACTACCATACGCTTACAACTGTGACGTCATAACCCTTGTCGTCCAATCACAACCACGATGGAGAACTTTTATTTCTTAATGAAGTCATTGCGTGAGTTGCGGTTTATTACTCTTTATATTTCGTCGCCCAGTAAATGGCAGCGAGTGTGTAGTTGAATGTATTACTCCAAGTCCTTTGGCGTTTGACACACGTTCGCACGTTACCGTGTCAAAGTCGTGGTTGAAGTTAGCGAGCGTTTTGATAACCTGCGAGAGAGCTGTTTGTTTGGAAGAATGAAAGGGTTAATTCCTTCTCTCAACTCCCCCACCCCTCCCCATTCACCAACCACGCCTCTCCCATCTATCTTGTCAGCACAACACTACTCCATCACCTTGATCCTTGCCCTAACCCTTCCTTTCCTTACATCAAAATCTATCTAGGCTACATTAAACGCTCTATTCCACACCACAAACCAATAATCAAAACCCGTACATACCCCATACACCCTTCTCCCCAATACCCTCGTCTTCAATCACTCCTTTCACACAAAACATCCTACAAACAAAAAGCAAGAAAGAAAGAAAGAAAAAAAAAGCATGGATCCCAGAAGCCCTACCCAAATTCCTCCTCCGTCTCCTTCGGCACGTCCTTTTGTATCCTGCCGCGTTATACAGCGTCCGAGAGGGGTGCATGAAGGACATTCGTGTCGTCGGTCCTATGAATATTCAACTCAAACACACACGTCTCATCTCTATCTCATGCCCCTGCCGAATTGGCTATCTGTTGAGTTTCTTCTTCTTTGCCTTAGTGATTATTGCTATTATATGTTTCTACTATATCTACTATCATCATCAATATTGCTACTGTTATTTTTGTCGCTTATTGTTCTTCTTTTCTGTACACTATCTTCCCCCCTTCACTCTCACCCACACCCTCATCCTTTCCGCATCCAGCATCTACCTCTACCCATTTAACCTAATTAAACGCATTTCGACACCACGAAGACAACGCCACTTCTCCCGAGAACCAAATTTTCCGTCCGACGTCACCCTTTCTCACGATCTTGAACCGCCTTTTGTTTGAACGACAGGGGAGAGAGGGAGGGAGGGAGAGGGAGAGGGGGAGAGAGAGAGAGAGAGAGAGAGAGAGAGAGAGAGAGAGAGAGAGAGAGAGAGAGAGAGAGAGAGAGAGAGAGAGAGAGAGAGAGAGAGAGAAACGGGCGACAGAAAAGAGAAACAGAGAGAGGAAAATGACGGAAATGAGAAACGGAGAGAGAACAGAGACAAAGAGATACAGAAAAAAAGAGAGACAAAGAGAGTGAGAAAAAAATCCTGCACGCATTCTTTTATACCTCTAATGAACAACTACCTGAGGGGGCCTCGTCACGTGCCACGCGGGTTTCTGAATCCAGGACTTCTCATTTTTTGTATGTGTTTGAGATGGTCACCCTTCCTCTTGCGTCTCTCTGTCTGATCTCTCTTCTCCTTCCTCTGCCTTCTTTCTGCTTATCTCTCCCTTCCCCCTTTCCCCTCTGTCCCTGTTTGTCCCGTTTCTCCCTCCTCTCCCCGCTCTCTGCTTATCTCTTTGTTTCCCCTCCTCCTCCTCTCTCTCTTTATAGTCACCTTCCCATCCCTTTGCTTATCTCTTGCCCCCTTCCACTTTCTTTCTATTTATCTCTCTCTTTCCCATTGACCTATCCCTTCTTCCTCCTGTTCCTTCTTTTTCTCTCTTCTATTTCCTTTCCCTTTATCTATTCCCTTTCCATTTACTTTTCCTCTTCCCTCCTTCCTCTTTCATCCTTCCTCCTTCCTTCTTCCTCTTTCCTCTATCTCCCTGTTCTCCCCGCGGTCCTAAGACTCGCGAAGTTACGATTGTTGGTCTGGAGTTAGGATGTGTAATGAATTGCCGTCTGTGCCTTATCTCTTGCGGGCGGGAGACACGATGGCGTACTTCAGGTGAGACGGAGACGAGGAGGAGGAGGGGGGAGTGGAGGGATGGAAGTTGTGATGGAGGTGGAGGTGGAGGTGGTGGTGAAGATGTGGGAGGAGGGAGGAGGGAGGAGGGGAAGCAGTAAAATAATGAAGATAACGACGATGATAGAAATCGCAGATAAACAGATCGAAAATAAGAGAAAAATAGATAACGAAAGACAAAACAATAGCAAAGAAGCATACAGAAAAGAACGAACCCGCGAGCGTCACCAGCGAACAAAGACGGGAAAGCCGAGGAGTGCGACAGACAAAGAAAGAAATGGAGAAAGATATGAAAAATATCCACAAAGAACGTGACGAGGATGAGAGAAAGGAAGGAAAGAGTGACGAGGACATGAAGAGCGAAAATGACAAATGAATATGGTTCGCGAAGAGGAAGAAACAAAAAAATGGATGAGACGATAAAGATGAAAAGAGTAATGGCGTAAGTGTCATCAAAAGTGCCACGTCAGGTAGGGTGACAAGGCACCGGTTCCAGACACAGTCTGTACCCCCCCCCCCCCCAAGAAAAAAGGCAGTTTCTCATGAAAGACTCCGGCGGAACATTCCAAGAAAGACTTTAATTCTTCCTTCCATCTCGTCTTCTCCTTTCATCCGTCTTTCACGTCCCTCTTTCATGTCCGTCTTTCGTCTAGACCGTTATAACAATGGCAATTATCACATTAAATACCTCATTATAACAACAAAACAGTTTGGCAATTTCCCCAACATAAACGAAAAATATATACATATTGACAAAAAAATATATATATAAATACAAAGCAAACAATTGAACACACGACAATACAACGATCTAACTATATGATTTTAACCCATGATTCTGGCCACACTCACCATCAGCAGAATCGCCAGACAGATAATAGGAGAGCAGAGTCAGCACTGTAACCACCACCATCATCCATAGACCGGAGAACATGTAAAAAGCTCGTCAGGCCGCGCCAAGACCGAACATAATCACCTTCCAATCCGAATAAATGATCACATTATTAGAATTCATCCGCCGATCCATATTCATGAGACACTCTTTGCTCGGTGGAGAAGAGGTCGTGGAGGTCGCGAGCCTCGTGTTTATTCATGGAATGAGACTGGTTCCACGCTGAAGGAGACAGAAGATCATTATCTGTCCGTATTTGCTTCTTTTTCTGCCTTTCTTTTTTTTTCACTTCTCCCTACTTCATAAACATTCTAGGCCGAGGTGAATAACAATTTTTTTTTCGGAGAGATTTTGATCGGATCTATTTCACAAAAAAGTCGGGTGAGTCAATCATTCGATCGCTTAAAACACTTTTTTTTCAAGAGTTGTTTTTTGTTATATCGCTATATATCGTTCCGGCTATCCGAGATCTACGTAACACATTGTCACAATTTCACACTGATCTGGTTCCGGAGTCCTGGTACCACGCACTACCGCAATCAAAGCTAATCAAAACAATGCCTATACGTGGGTAGATTATCAGTGTAATGTAAACTGCGATATGCTTATCAGAGGGAAGTTACTGGCACAGCTGTGACTCGTATATTTCGCTATTTTTCTCTTTCTATTATGTACCATTGGCGACTTCAGATAGTCTAAATAACTTTTGGAAACGTCTACTCTTGCTCTTTTTTTCTTTGTTCCACAGCAAATCCCTTCTCAAATGGACAGATACCCGGGTAGGAGGGCTTGACACTGAACTTGTTCGGCTGACCTAGAGTATTGCCACGACGCGCCTGCCCTCTAGCGGTTGACCCGTGCACTACGCCCGCTTCCTACTTATCGAGATAATCCTATAACCTTGACTAATATCACGTGTTGGATCTAGAATATTGTTACAAAAAGAAATATATTTGTACTAGAACAAATCTAAATTCTCGGAGAAATCGCAGACCAAAGAGTCACGGTAGGCTGCAGAAATCAGGTTAAAAGAACGAAGGCGGAGGCGTTGTGAAAGCTCAAAACGCCAAGCATACTAACAGACTCCTGGTGCCGAGAAGAAGTAAATATCACTCCTGCCAACGAGATCAACACCTGTTAACCCGCCGACACCTGCAGACACTGAAGCCTCACAGGTGCCAAGGTTTTTCCGTCGCCTCATGATATCCCTCCATTTGTCTCGCGTCCTGACCAACCCCCTCCCAACTACCCTTCTTTTTTAGGAACTCCTTCGCATGACTCATGATCTTTCTTTAAGATTGGCGCTCTCTTCTTCTTCTTCTTCATCTTCTTTCTTTTTGTCTTCTTCATTCGCTTATCTAAATTATTTTACATGATAACGCATTCAAATTTCTCACAATGCCTCATATTCCTTTTTCCCCATATTATGACTGGTCCAAGTAGCACATCCATTCCATCGCTTTATCAACTCGTGAAGCTAATCGTCTGCAGCTGTCTTGCAAAATCTCTCTTCTATGATCTTGCAAGATCTTCCGTAAGAGTGACTGATGGGCGTGCGTGCCTGTGGGCGTGGGTGAATGCGCGGGCGTCTGTGTACGAGTGAAAGTGTGATGCATTGTTTTCCTTCGTGCAATGTCGCTGTGCCTTCATTTCCTCACCTCTATCTATTTATATTTCACAATTTCTCCTCACTAGTCTGTCTTTCCTCATCTCTCTTTCCCTATTAATTCCTCTCTGTTTGTCTTCCTCATTTTCCTTTTTTTTCCTTTACTTCTCTCCACCTTGCTCTCGCATTCCCCTCATCTCCATTATGTTGGGGGCGGGGGGAAGTACCTGCTGAAAAACACCGCACAGACACTCATTCTCCTCCTCTCCCTCCCTCTCCCTCATTCATAAATCCGAAGATCAAAGAAAAACATGTTTATTTCTGTAGTCGCCGACCCTCCCCACTCACACTCCTTCTTCTTCTTTCTCCCCTCCTCCTTCTCTCATCCCTCCTCCCTCCCCTCCCCCCTTTTCCCACACTCCAGAAAGGGAGGAGGAAATAATCAGACAGTTTTTTCCCGTCTCTGAGGAGCGATACGTCTTCATCGCGAGCTGAGCAAAACATCTTCCTACCCCCCTCCTCCCCCTCCCCTTTCGACGTCCCCCCCCCTCCCCCAAGCTTTACCCCTAACGCGGTCCTCCACTCCCCCCTCACCTCTCCCCTCCCTCCCCACCTTATCATTATGTTTTGTTGCTTGTTCTCAAGTCTCCGCCCATATAGTTTTTGGTCATTTGGTAATGACTTATCTTCATTTTCTATCACTCGGTGGGCGTGGTGGGCGTTTTGGGGAGAAGGGGGGGGGGCATGTCTGTGCGCGCGTGCGCTTACATGTGTCTGTGAATGAAAACATACATGTTTGTTTACACTCATTCCAGATTCCTAAAAATACAAACATATTCAAACAATTTTCAGATTAAGAAAACGAGTCTATCTAACGATAAAAGTTAAACTAAAACAACAAAAGCAAACACAGCAATTTGGCATCTTAAAGAAGTAATTGGATAATGAAAGGGTCCAGAAAAAATGGCCTCTCCTCCCTTCCCTCTGGGCTGTCCAGGTGTGATGCCGACACGACCGCAGGTATGATAACAACCGAGTCACATCGCCATAACAGGTAACGCCCCCTGAACCCCCTTCCCTCAACCCTCTGACCACTCCCCTCTACGCCTAGCCCCTCTGAACCCTCCCCTCTCTTCCATGTCTAGTCCCTTCTGACCCCTCCCCTCTCCCCTCCCATCCTTATTTAGCACCTCAGACCCCTCCCCTTCCTCTACGTCTAGACCCCTCTCACCCTTCCCCTTCCCCCTCTCCTCTAGCAGCCCCCAACCTTCGCTCCCTCCTAGACTCCTCCCTCAGGTACCCCCTTATTGGAACTCATTCATAAAGAAGCCACTATACGCAAGGACTTGCTGGGGTTCTACGCCGTGCTGATTTTCGTTCTTTCTTTTTCAGTGTCATCACAATCGTCATAATAATGATACCGATAATGGTAAAGATGATGATAATGGTGATTGTGATGGTGATTATGGTGGTGGTGGTGGTGGCGATGATGATGATGATGATGTTGATGTTGATGTTGATGATGATGATGATGATGATGTTGATGTTGATGTTGATGTTGATGTTGATGTTGATGTTGATGTTGATGTTGATGTTGATGTTGATGTTGATGTTGATGTTGATGTTGATGTTGATGTTGATGTTGATGTTGATGTTGATGTTGATGTTGATGTTGATAACCATTGCAACAATATAATAATAATAATAATAATAATAATAACGAAAACAACTACTACAACAACGATAAAAAATAATAATAACTACAGGAGAGACGACCCCCACCCAACCCCCCAGTCCTCCCCTCCCTCCCTCACCCGAACAGGTGACCATCGCATCTCAAAAAAATTCCCACGCCCACATTCCTCTTGCTTGTGCGAAGGCTATCATAGAGGCAAGGCTAAGTATCGGTCGCTGACTTTGCTGACACCGCTTGGATGCCCCGCCCACCCGCCCCTAGCCCGGGTCAGCCTGACACCACTCCAGATACCTGACCGAGAGTAATAACACAGGCCGGGTAACGGGTAGCAGGTGAGACCGCCTTACTCCCGGCTTGTCCCGTCTGATATTTATCTATCGACTCATCTCGGCATAAGAATAGATGGGTCGAGATCGCGCGTAATCATACCATAGCACGCACGCCCGCACGCACGCATTTACGCCCACCCAGGTACTTCCTCAGTGCCCCCACCACCTCATCTGCCCGTTACCCAAGTGGTTCCTTGCTAACCTTTACGCCATCGAGGAACCCCTTGATTTAAATAAACTTTTCAAAGGACCCCAGTTCTCCGAAACGTCTGTCGACTCAAAATTTTATCAACAATAAACTAATTTTCTCAATTTTCTCTATCGACTGAAACGGAGTATGCAATTAAACAAATGGCAGTATCTAAAAGAAAAAAATGAAATTTTTAAAGTATGTTTCTAGCATCCTCATCGTGAGTAAATTTTGGGAAATTCTACATTAGTTCCAAAACTCTATCAATTCTACCTTTACGAACCCACTACCCTAACCCATCACGGCCTTCTAATGCCCCGACGACATTATCCGCACACGTAAAACAGGCCGCACCCATACCCATCTCCTTGCGCACGGCCGTAAACCTGCCCCCACTGACGACTCTTTTTGCAAACGGGGGTGGGGGAGGGGGTGGAAGGGGTACTTGTGTCTGTTTTGTATGTTCATGCGTTGTTGTTGTTTTTCTGTGGCCGTGTCTGTTTTGTCTATCTATCTGCTGTCATGTTTTTGTTTCCTTTGTTTCGGTATCTGATTATTTATTCCCCTTCCCCATTTTCTTTGATAACTTTCTCTTCCCCTTTCTTGCCTTCTCTTTTTATTCCCCTCCCTCTCCCTCTCTCTCCCACTTTCATTCTCTCTCTTAAGCCCGCTCCTAATAAACATCTACACATGGCCCTACCACTGTGTTTCCTATTACACAACTCTTTGTCACTTCCTTCTCCCCCTCCCCCTCCCCATCCAACGTCAGGCCAATATATTGTCTTCCCTCCGTGTAAAAACGTGTATACATGAAACGTGTAAATATTCAAACATAATACATAGTATTCACACGCTCTTTCACCCTCCATGACTCTCGTGTGCTATCAATGGCTGGTGTAAGTGCGTGCATGAGCACTCGTGTTTGACAACAGCGAACATAAAACGCCTTGACGCAGTATTGTCTTAACGGTTAGAACTTCATCCTTGTGTGCGAAAAAAAATTGCGGTATAAACAAGTATTTGTAACTAAAGACGTAAAACTGACCCAGTGAATACTGACTGAATGAATGAATGAATTGATGAGTACATGACTAAAGGAACGAACGACTAATCGACTTCCTGTTTCAAAACAAAGCACGTCCGAACATCCAGATTTACCCGAAAACCACAAAAAAAAAAAAAAGAAATATAAAAGCAACTGAATTTTTTCCCTATTTATGAAAGGAGGGAAGAAATGCAGTCGAGTTGACCAGAACGAAGGCCACAACACGTGCGCGTATCTGTTCGAAAGGTCAAGCGAGCGAGTAATGTGAACACTGAACTTGGTTATCTTTCAGGTATGCACTCTAAGTGGCCTTTCACAATGCCTGAAGCCAAAAAATATAGCAAAAATACCTTTCAAATAAAATGAAAATCTAAGAAAGGCGAACTTGGCAGAATTGAAATCGTTATAAAATTACATATAATAAGAATGAGATCCAAATTTCTAATAGCAAAGACAATATCTATCAATAACCCATAATGCAAGTAAAAACCGAAGAAAAGAAGAAAAAATGCCAACCAAGACACATGCCAAGAAGTTGGGTCATCTCTCAAACACATGGCCGCTTAACCCCGAATCCCAAAGGTCAATCAGATGACCATTTTACCTGTTGCTTAAGCACTGACCTGACTCCCAAGCGTTTGTCTCTCATGGCAGTGATAGCATATTGTAGTGTATAGTTTTGATACTGTTGGCATACTAGTAATGGATGTGTAAATATTGTTCATTCAGCATTTGTATAATCTATCATTTGTATTACTACGATTATAACAGTAAACAGACTAGCAATACTAATATTACACCTATTTACACATTTAATTTCAGTAAGTACACAAGCCTATGGCAACACACGCCCTTAAATAAGCAATTCATTGGCATACACTGAATAAAATACAAGTGCAACAACCCCCTCCTATTCCTAAAAATAGTATATAAATAAATAAAACATCACAAGACTCACAACAGTGACAACGGGCTTGCAAAAGACATTAGAATCGCCACCCACCGACAAACTCTCCCGGCGTCCACAGTTCCCACAGGAAATACCAGGTCAAGCAGGGCTAATGTGGACTTGTTGGGAGGTAAGAATATCAGGTCACTCATCCCACACAAAACTCTCCCACACCGTTGCTCCCTCCAACACCCTGCATCCTCCCACGTCCTGTTTTCCCCTACACCCTGCACCCTCCAACACCCTGCATCCTTCCACATCCTGTTCTCCCCTACACCCTGCACCTTCCCACACCCTGCAGACTCCCATGCCCTGTTTTCCCCTACACCCTCCCCCATCCTGTTCTCCCTTACACCCTGCACCTTCCCACACCCTGCACCCTCCAAGACCCTGCATCATCCCACGCCCTGTTTTCCCCTACACCGTGCACTTCCAACACCCTGTACCCTCCAACACCCTGCATCCAACCCCCACCCTCCCATACCCTGTTCCTTACCCATCCTTATCTACCTTTCTCTGCCCCTAAATAACCTTAGGGACGGTTTCATGACACAAGAAAGCGGCACTCGAGAGAGATCATCCACGTCGAAATGTACTCTTCATCAGCTGATGGGGATGTAAACACACCCCACCCAAAAAGGCACAACAAAAGGATTCAATTCATGCCTTTATGAGCATTCAATTTATATGTGGGATGAGTCTTTACCTTCGTGATTGTAATAAAATAAGCCACCTTTTTATTGCAACGCTCTGGGATGCGCATAAATCACACACTTGCAAACAAATGGTAATCTTTGGCTAACAATACTGGAATGTACATAAATTTGCATCCCATTAGGATACACTTAATCACAAACATATATCAAACGAATAATAAAAGAAAAGACTACCACATTCTGACATAAATACAAACCAAATTGCCTTAATCCGCCAATAAAATCTCCAGCCTCGCCGCTTACGACAAATAAACCGCCCTGTACTTCACCTTGGATATCTCTTATGTTAGAATCAGCGTCCAAAAATAGAAACAAGACAAAGATATATAAACAACAACAGCATCTATAAGGAAAAAAATGTAAGATGGGAAACTGAATCATAACAAAATAAATAATACAGCATAACAAAGATGACAGACATATTGAAAAAAGAAAGACAAAAAATAGCCAAAATACAATAACACACAAACTTCATGGGTAAAAAAAATCCCAAACACACCAATATAAAATTAAAGAGTACAACCATAAAACAAACAAACAACACAATATCCAAGAGACATGTCCGGTGTACAGTCGACAGTAAAAATGTCGTCCTACACCTCCGCCGGTCACGAAACTCGCAGGGCCGTTCTTTGTGACGCTCGACCCCGCCAACCGGAATGGCCAGCCGCTCTAACGGACCGCCATGCAAATGTTTATCCTCGCTGTTGTAAAAATAAATCTCCTAGAGGAACAGGAAGATATTGTATTCTCGGTTATGCGCCAGGTTGCTGGCTCTCCTCCGCCTGCAGTTATACAGTAGGTCTTCGTTTATCTTAGGATTTGCATGTATTTACATAATGCTTATGAAGCATCTAATACAAAGTACTGTTCTATCAGCCACATGATAACAAAGACACATATTATCTATCGAACAATGGGAAAACATATTAAAAATAGATGGTATCTATTAAACAAAAGGAAAACAAATCAATGTAACCAACGGAGCAACGATAACACAGGAAGATCGCCCTGACTACATTGTTTTGTTTCATATGTTTACGTTCAGGTTTTATTAATTCATGTTCCTCCTCATCTTTCCTTTTGAAGTTTCTCTTTTCCCTTCTCTCTCTTCCTCTTCTCCCTTCTCTATTCTTCTCTCTCCTCCTTGTCTCCCTCTCTCTCATCCTATTCCGTCTCCTCCCTCCACCTCTTTTCCCATCCTATCTTTTCTCTCAATATACACATACATTACTCTCTTGTTTTCCCACTTCCTTATGTCCCCCTACCTTTATATCATCGCTACCTGTATGGTTTCTCTCTCAGGGTAATCCCACAGTAGTTTGCTTACGCAACCCTTATTCCCTCTCCCTGTGGCGGATCCCTTGCCCAAAAGGCTTCCTCGTTCGCTATGATACATCTGTAACGTTATGACTGTAATGCATAGCGATTAATATTATGATACAAGTATTTATGCTATTTTTCTATGTTTGAAGCAGAGGAGATAATAATGCATCGGAATAGGAGACGACCGTTTATGCCACACGTTAGTGTCTACCTGTTGGACATACTTCTTCTCTTAGTTCATCTGCTTTGAGACACAATGACGTATCACTGACGTCACGTCCCGATCTGACGTCATGGATACTGATGACGACACAAACGGATCAGAACCCGTCCCGCCCACCTGTCAGGAGGACCAGTTACAGCGGAAGACAGTATCTATGAATTCCTTCTTCTCTCTCTCTAAGTGTCGGTAGCTGATTTTCTTTCTGTTCTATAGTCAATATTTGTTCTTTTATCTTGTCTTGTCTTGTCTTCCCTTCGTCTTCCTTGTCTCGTCTTTTCATTTTATTTTCCTTTCTTTATTTTGTTTTTATCTCTCCGAATAGAACATGCACAATTACAGATTGAGAATACTAATTCACTTATTTTACTTGGCCAGGCACCAATTCACAACGAAATCCTTTAACTTGCTACTTATGTAAATATAACCAATAGACTAAACGGAGATACACAGCTAACACAAATTAGACGCACACATCCAGCAAAGAAGAATCATAAATAAACATCAGAATTTACTGGTACTTAAATATACACAAATAAAACGACACACTGGCGTCCTCAAGTCCCGCACAAGAGACTCATCTTAAGAGAACAAGAGCATATTAGACGGTACTTCAGAGGCCCAAGGAGAGGGGAAACAAGACGTCTAGAATAAATAACAAGAGAGAGCTGTGGCTGCGGTCCCAAACATTGCCAAAAAAGGGCCTCGCTGCTTTGGGTCAGCCTCGAGCACAAACCCAGTGACCCGAGCTCTAACTTGGCAACAATGATAGTGCAAAAAAAAGAGGCGTTTCTGGTAACTGTGCGGAGCTAAGTGAACCGCCGTGTTTTAATCATTTGCTCTGCGCCCACAGGCAGAGGTTGAATGCCAGGGATGTCACAAGGCGCCTGATCTCGCGGCCGGCATACGTGGAGGAATTAACGCGAATTAACACTGTTGACTCACGCCAACCTTAGGTCGTGCGAATGTTCGGATCCGAGACACAGAATCATGACTTTTGTGACGTCAGAGGACACCGGGAGGAAGCAGGAAATAGCCACGTCTACAGGTGGTGTTCAGGTAGGTCAGGTAAGCGCCCTTAGCTGACCTGAAGAAGGCGTTGGAGGGGTTGGCCGCCTCTTGTCCTCACGCTCATGACGTGTCCGGCAGTTAGAGAGCCTCCTTACGGGTCATCAGGTCTTAGGCCCTGGAGGATTAAGGTCTATATTAGCATGTGGGGTTTCCCTCTGGCGTCAGTTCGGCCGGCAGAGTAGGTCTTGTTCTTGCATTGCATGCTTCATCCGTCTAGAGTTTCTATCTATATCCTTTTAAAACTAATAATGTTTCTCTTCAAAAACGATCTTCAACATGTTTCGTTACGTTATTCCTTCTATATCTGGTGTCTCTTAACTTATGTCTATGTTTACCAATCAGGTGATTATTATGGAACGCATGTGCTTAATAATATTCTTATCTGCATAGGAGTCGCCAGTGCCAGCGCCGTAGCTACCGACTCATTAATTCACGGAGATAAAATAGTCGTTCTTCCTCTCGGTACGACTGATATCAAAACGACATCGACCGCCGTCCCTCTACCGAGCAGACCCGACACACTGAGCAAACGGTAAGAACTCATGATTCGCCAGATATCATGTGCACATCAATTTTTCGAGCCTGACACATGGCATGCAGAAGCTGTTGATCCTCCGGCGTGCGAGTGTACTCCTGTGTGGCTGTGTGTTTCTTGGGCAAACACGGAGTGGACTCTTTATTTAAGTCGATTTGTTTAGGCGTTCATCGTCGTAGAAAGCGCTGGCTTTGATCTCTCTTTCCCATTTTTTTTCTTCGACGAAAAATAAACATGAATATATATATTCATGCCCCATTAACATTCCTTGCAAGGCTTCTAAAACACACATACATACATACATAAACACAGGGATATACACATACTGTGCACACACACATACACTCTCTCTCTCTCACACACACACACACACACACACACACACACACACACACACACACACACACACACACACACACACACACACACACACACACACACACACACACACACACACACAAGCACGCTAAAAGACAATGCAGTTGATACCACAAAACAAATAACTTCCCTAATTCCCTCCAATTTGCGCATTTACCTCTGATTTCGTATTTGCTTTTCCCTCCGCCCACTTAACGTACTCAATTGCAAGTTTTTTCCTCCTGTTTCTCCACCTCCTTTAGCTCCTCCATCTTCTTCATCTCATTCTCCTCCTCCTCCTCTTCTACGTCCTCCTCCTTCACCTCCTTTTCCTCTTCCTCCTGTTCCTGCTCTTCCTTTTCTTTCTATTCCTCCATTCCTTCTCTTCCATTTCCTTCTTCTACAATTTCTCTAACTCCAACTCCTATAACTCCTATAACTTCTTCTTCTTCTTCTTCTTCTTCTTCTTCTTCTCCTCCTCCTCCTCTTCATCCTCCTCCTCCGCCTCCTTCCACCTACTTCCTTGTCGGGTCAGAGTCCTGTTATCTTTAAATATTCTTCTCTCTCTCTCTCTCTTTTTTCACCCGTGACATCTTAACCCTTTTCCTTCCCGCACCTCTTCCATCTCTCGTCCATTTCCGGTTCTGCCGCCATCGCTTCTTTCTTGTGTTTTTCTTTCTTATTCCTCCTTTTCTTTCTCCTTCTCTCTCATCCCTTACCCTTCTCCTCTCTATCCTTCTCCCCTCTCCTTCCCACTCTCCCTCCTTCTCCACTTTCCCCCCTCCTTCCCTCTTTACCTCCCCTCTCCTTCCCACTCTCCCTCTATCTCTCCCTTCTTACTACCTAGCCCATCACTCGTACCCCCCCCCCCCTTCGCCATGATTCGCGGGCCGTTTTTACCTCCTCGGCAGCAACAGCATCAGCAACCCCGCGGTGACACGTTCACATCGACCTCCCGCACCTCCATATCTTTATTTCTATTTTATTTATCATTTCTTATTCATGTTTTATTTGTGTGTGTGTGTGTGTGTGTGTGTGTGTGTGTGTGTGTGTGTGTGTGTGTGTGTGTGTGTGTGTGTGTGTGTGTGTGTGTGTGTGTGTGTGTGTGTGTGTGTGTGTGTGTGTGTGTGTGTGTGTCCTCAAGGAATATCCATCTCGACGATGATGTGGATTTAATGTTAGTTAGAACGTATGTTGTTATTCTTATTTCTCCTTCTCTTTCACTACCCTCCTCTCTCTCTCTCTCTCTCTCTCTCTCTCTCTCTCTCTCTCTCTCTCTCTCTCTCTCTCTCTCTCTCTCTCTCTCTCTCTCTCTCTCTCTCTCTCTCTCTCTCTCTCTCCTTCTCCTTTCCGCCTCCATTTCCTTTTCCTTTTCCTTTTCCCTCTCCGTCTCCTTCTCCTTACTACTTCCTCTCTCCTCCTAGCCTTTAACCCCCCCTTCCGCGCCACTGCATGGTACTGCGAAAAGGGCACGTCCTTCTCGGAGCAGCTCCTACAGGCATCCTTTCACTTCATGCAGAATCCTGACCTGACACACCCTTCGCCCCATCCTTATTCCTTTCTTCTCACCCCTTGACTCTTATTCTTTTTCTCTCGTTATATCCTTGATTTATTGCACACATTGCTTTTACCTTTGTTGGTTTTGTTCTCTTTCGTGTTCTTCTCCTCCTTCTTCTGTTCTCTTACACCCATTTTCCCCTCCTCTATTTTTTCGCCTTCTTCTCTTTCACCTCGTTCTCCTTCTCTATCTCTTTCACTTTCCCCTTTTCCTCCTTCTCCATCTCTTTCATCTTCTCCTCTCCCCCTTCTTCACCTTCCCCCCCTCTCTCTCTTCCATACCCTCTCTTTCCCTCTT
The DNA here is from genome assembly GCF_977035675.1 of Penaeus japonicus. Taxonomy (NCBI): domain Eukaryota; kingdom Metazoa; phylum Arthropoda; class Malacostraca; order Decapoda; family Penaeidae; genus Penaeus; species Penaeus japonicus. Next base: position 16,671,097 of record NW_028234435.1, read on the forward strand.
CCTCCTCAAAGGGAGTAGCTACCCGATACTTCCGCTGTCACTCATTTCATCCTCGGGGAAAAAACAGGGAGTTAAAGATAACGTCCCACACATATGCCGAGTCATACTCCGGAGCAACGTTAAATAGGCTGTCAAGGGGAAGCGCCGAGGGGGAAAAGGGTGTTGGTGGGAGGGAGCCGAGGGGAAGACGGGAAAAGGGAAAAAAAGAGTTATAAGGCAGGGGGAGAATGCGTAGAGCCTGAAGAGGAAGGGGGAAACGGTGCAAGATGGAGGGGGAAGGAATGGGAAGGGAAGAGGAAGAACAAAAAAGGCCGTAGAGACAGAGGCCGGGTGGTCGGGTCGAGTTCGTTACAATGCCTGTAAGTACATCTGCGTCCTCTTGCATCACCGGCGTCCACACCATCCGCACCCTCCTTCGCCCTTAACATTCAACGGACAGCAACAGACCTAACCCGCCCTACCGCCCGCACCCTAGGGCCACGACTCTGCATTGTCTTATGTATGGACATTCTAACATATTTTGCTTTCTGCAATGATTTGTGAAAATGCAGCACGTTATGTCACCAGTAGCCTTCACCTTCTACATCCGAGTGTCATCATGGCTGGCTGTGAGTGCGCATGTACCCTCTGTCCCTCCCACCCCCCTAGCATCACTGAGCAAGACAAACGTCGTTGCACAATGGCGACCAAAGACACTGGAGGTGTGAGGTGAATGCTGATGCTCGCTGTTTCGTAAAGGCTACCTGGTAAAATAACAAAGCTCAGGCGCCGTGGACGGAACGTTGCTCTTTCGCCACGCAAAAGCAGAGACTGAACAAAAAAACGGAAGCAAAGTCACGCACAAAAACGGGGGGAGGGGGGGGCAAGCCAAAAACTACAGATTTATAGATGACGCTGTACTGTCAAATATAGTTTTTTTTACAATTCGAAAAAATAAATATCAACACAAAAATGCTCTGATAGTGCTTAATAAAATGCCACACAAAGACTACACAATTGTACTCGACCACAGACATGAGGCAAGATCACCACTCTTAAAACAAGTTCTTTGTACCCCTTGAGCGAAACTATGCCGCGGAAAAAGAGACGCAACCAGCTGCGAATGGCACGCACATTCGTCTGACTGAATCACAATCGCACTTTTCCCTCACGCGCCCGTCCAAGTGAGAAACTGAATCATCCGTCAATTTGTGAAATCCATTTTACAAAATTTAATCCTATTACATACAAGACTATGCTAAAAGATCGAAATATATTTGATCCTGAAAGCAATTCTCCTCAGGTTCCGGTCACGAACTCCGTTTTCTGCAACTCTGCCCACATCCCTCTTCGCCTTCCCTGTTCCTCGACGTCTCTTCCCGCAGGAGGATGTACTTTGCACCTTCTATAAATACGGCCAAGGAGGTGCACTGTTCCCATGCACCCGTGGCGAGCGATGCACCTGAGAGTCTCTTAGCGACGCACGCCGTAATAAAATCCCCTCTCCCGCCCCCTATCAAGACCCCTATGTCCCCTTCCCCGACGCCTCCTCCCCCTTGCTACGTCCCCCTGCGACTTCTAGCCCACCCAACCCCTACGCCCCTCGCTGCGACAGGTCCTCTCCACGCGACCCTACGAAACCACACGACTAATTATCTGATTTGATTGCCTGCCTCTGTGGCTTTTAACGACTGCCTAAGGTGATCAGGATCGACTTACCGCCGCTATTATAAAACCGATGTGGCATTTACTGGTGCTTTATCTAAATCCGGTATCACAACAGGATTAACCGACGCCATGTGTAAAACCCGCCCGGCCTTATGTAACTTACAAGACATTCCTAATTAAATTAAAAATTTCTTTCACGTGTGGTGGCTGGTAATATCGGCATCTGATCCGTGACCTCCAGACAGTATGAGGCGTTCTGCATGACTTAAGAGAGCTAGTCATGAGGGAAATAGTATCTGGCGTGCACAAGGTCTCGGGCTACTTCCTAATATCTTGAGTTAAGAGTATACTTCTATTAATTCTTCTAGTAAACTCACACAATAAATATATCGCAATTTCTCATTCTCAAAACAATACTAAGGTTCCGTATTCGGCACCCGGAATACGGGAAAATCTTTTATATAAAATAAGATTCTTTATACCTATTCTCCTCGTTCTCTCTCTCTCTCTCTCTCTCTCTCTCTCTCTCTCTCTCTCTCTCTCTCTCTCTCTCTCTCTCTCTCTCTCTCTCTCTCTCTCTCTCTCCCTCTCTCCCTCTCACTCGAGCCATTCACAAAATCTCATTTCTTTTTCTCGCAGATTCGTGATACTCTCGAACGTGCCCCCCCCCCCCCCCCCCCCGATCTCCTACCAACCCACCCCGAACTTTCCCACCTCCTTCGTCGACCTGCCGCTGCCGTCAGACTCGCTGGGCTGGTCTGTGGGCGGCGCGGCCAGTGAGGAGGGTAGGGAAGCGAGTGGGTGTGGGAGGTGAGACACGAACGGGGGTGGGAGAAGGGGAAACAGGGGGAGAAAAGAGGAGGAAGCGAAGAGGAAGAAAAGGGAAGAATGGGGAGATCGGGGTAAGGAGGAGGAGGAGGAAGAGGAGGAGCAGGAGGAGGAGGAGGAGGAGGAGGAGGAGGAGGATGAGGAGGAGGAGGAGGAAGAAGAGGATCAGGAGGAGGATGAAGGGAATAAGGTAAGGGTAGGTCGAGTTACAAGGTGCATCGTGACTCTTTTTTTTCTTCCTCATAAGAGACTGAAGGTTCTGTTGCCAAAAGATGGATTGAGGTTTGGACTCCTCTCTGAAGATTGCTATCAATGTTGACTGCTTGCGCGGTTGCTATGGCGACAAAAGGTGTAAAGGAATGGGGTTCAGGTGTGTGTGTGTTGGGGGGAGAGGTTTTCTTGGACTGTGATTTGAAATATAATAGAAAATGTGGTTATGTGGATGAACGAAGGTAAAGGAAAGAGTAAAGAATAAAAGAGGGGAAGTGAATAGGGGATATGATATGAGACGGGTGGAGAAAGTGAGGGAGAAGTTGAAAGGAGAAAATCAGAGATAGACAGAGGGATTGAGGGGAGAAGGAGGGAGATGGAAAGAGAGAGAGGGAGAAAGGAGAAGGGAAAGGGAAAGAGAGAGAGGAAGAGAGAGAGAGAGAGAGAGAGAGAGAGAGAGAGAGAGAGAGAGAGAGAGAGAGAGAGAATCAGACAGACACAGACAAGCAGTGGCCGTGAGAAAAGGGAAAACCAAGAGAAATGAAAATGCAAGGGAGAATAAAAATCAATACGATAGCAATAAGAATTGAGCAAATAAATGAGAGAGGCAGAAAGAACCGAAGAGAACGAGAGTGAAGCAAACGAAGGAGAGAGTGAAGGAAGAGAGCGAGCAAGAGGCGCCGCCAGTAATCGCAAGGTTAGGAGGCCTCCCGAGTCGTTCGTGCACGTCGTCACACGCTTAATATACAGCAGGAATGCGAGAGTCGTTGTAGCAAAACTGGATCTGACGAGGTTTTCCAGCCGCCCACCCTACCTCAACCATCCACCACCCACCACCCACACGGTCCTCCCACCCAACCACCACCCACTCTCTCCTCCCACCCACCATCCACCTCCAACCCACGTGATCGCCCACCGTCCCACACGAAGATGACGTCACGGCTCGCATGAGGCACGGAGGAGACGCTGGTATTGCAAGAGGCACACACACATACATACAAAAAGCCATGAGGCGCACTGCAACAATACAAAACCGATGAATGAATAAGCATTCTTTCTTCTTGCAAAAGAGTCTGCATCACGAAGACGGCTTAATTATAGTGGTTGAACAAATGGGGTTCATTTCCGTCAAAATATAGCCTAGTGTTTACAACCGCACGAACCGCTCGGAGATTAAGTACAATCACTAACTCGTCGACAGTGCCATTCTAGGCCACCAGGGAGTTACGATGTCACAGTGCCACCTGCAGCCGCCTACACCCATACCCAATGCGACTGTCACAAGATACACAAGTGCCTGTTGTGAGTACGATGGAGAAATGGACTGTCTGTTTTTTCTTATCTGTTTTTATCCTTTTCTTCTTCTTTCTCTCCATTTCTTTCTTGGAACTTCTTGTCATATCGTGTCATTATCGGCTCGTCAAAAGAGCACATCCCAAGAGGGATTACATATCCTTCTCCATCATCTTTTCATTGTCTTAAGTATATCCTTCTGCCCATCCTCTCCTGACCCCAGTGACCCTCCCCCCTCGACCCATGCCCCCTATCACCCCTCCCCAAGCTTGCAAAACTGGCAGTGTGCCCACAACTCCCATCTCGAGTGTGTTTGTGTATGTGTGTGTGTGTGTGTGTGTGTGTGTGTGTGTGTGTGTGTGTGTGTGTGTGTGTGTGTGTGTGTGTGTGTGTGTGTGTGTGTGTGTGTGTGTGTGTGTGTGTGTGTGTGTGTGTGTGTGTTTGCGCGCGCGTGTGCAATGGATGTGTGAGCTGGTATATGGGTGAAGTTGCGTGTATATCATTCTGCGTTTCTTCAGTGGTTATGCAAGCGAGTATAGTACAATTATTTATAATTCTTTCTTAAGACCCCATGAAACATCTATTTTATTGTCTCTCTCTAGCCATTCCCCTCCATCACCTCCAAATGGACAGCACCTTCACCCTAATCAATAAGAATTTCATTCGTTCTTCTCATTCTATTGTATGTCGTATCTAATTCATCCATTCGTTACTTTCCACTTCCTTTTCTTTTACAATCTATACCCAGCAAATTTCCAGTCTATATATCTATCTATATCATACATATACATACATATACATACTTACATGTATATATATATATATATATATATATATATATATATATATATATATATATATATATAATCATCGACCAACTTACCAACGCCCTTGAAATAATCTCCACTACACTCCCTCCCACCCTACCCCATTCCACCCTACCTTGAACCATTTCCACAAACCCAATTCACACCACGCTCTGACTCTCACTCACTCACTCACACACTCTCTTTTTTTCTCTCTCTCTATTCCATTCATTCTTCAACCCAGTAATCGAATACCCCCTCCCCCTCGCCTTCTCCTCTAATCCTTCCTCCCTTTTCATCCTCTCATCCTATTCTCCCTCCCTCTACCCCTCTTCATACCCCCTTTTCCCATCACCTCCCCCTCTCCCTTCCTCCTTCCCTTCTCAATATCCCACCCCTCCTCCTTTCATCCTCCTCCCCTCACCCTTCCCCCCTTAAAACCTGTCCCCCAACCCTTCATCTTACCTTCCGATTTTCTTGCGTACCCACCCCGCAGCACACTCCCTCTCCTCTCCCTCCTCCTCCCCAACCCCCTTCCCTCTGTCTTCTTTCTCTCTATCTATTTCCCTTTCGTCTTTTTTTACGTTAAGGCTTCCACGTGTTCGTATATCTATTCTCCTTTCTCTTCTTTATCATCCACTTTCGTCTACGTCATGTTTTTCTTCGTCTTTTCATCTCTCTCTTTCTCTCTCTCTCTCTCTCTCTCTCTCTCTCTCTCTCTCTCTCTCTCTCTCTCTCTCTCTCCCTCTCCCTCTCCCTCTCTCTCTCTCCCTCTCCCTCTCCCTCTCCCTCCCTCTCCCTCTCCCTCTCTCCCTCTCCCTCTCTCCCTCTCTCCCTCTCCCTCTCCCTCTCCCTCTCCCTCTCCCTCTCTCCTTCTCTCCCTCTTTCCCTCTCCCTCTCTCCCATCTCTCTCTCCATACCCACATCATAACAAGCTCAATCTCAAACCATGGTCATCTTTCCAACATAAAACCTGTCATCTCCCATCTCCCTCCTCCCTCCCTCCCCCACCTCCCTAGCAAAAAGAAAGAAAAAAAAAATAAGATCACGCTCCACTTCACTTTATCAGGAACAGCATTTCACCACTTGGATTGCATCAGCAAAGTGCGTGTTGCATTCAATAGGTGACTTCATTTTACCCCGGCGAATCAAACCATTCTGTAGAAAGCTAATGCGTAGCGAAAGCACTCGTGGTGATCCTTGCTGATGATGTGAGTGTGTGTGTGTGTGTGTGTGTGTGTGTGTGTGTGTGTGTGTGTGTGTGTGTGTGTGTGTGTGTGTGTGTGTGTGTGTGTGTGTGTGTGTATGCGTATGCGTATGCGTATGCGTATGCGTATGCGTATGTGTATGCGTATGCGTATGTGTGCGTGTGCGTGTGCGTGTGCGTATGTGTGCGTGTGAGTGTGCGTGTGCGTGTGTGCATATTCTCCCACACGCTATCGCTACTTATCAAGTGATCACAGGAATTATCCTAATCCTGATAGCCAATTATCTGCCTCATCGTAAACGAAAGTGACTCTGCAGAATCTTAAAATACCGGGAAATGGGCAAGAACCGAAGCATAAAAGGCCATTACATATAATAATACCATTGATAAACATAAATAAAATCGGTCATCACATAAAATAATGACATTCATTAAAAAAGAACGACAGCGTCTGGCTTCCATCCACAGCGAATCGAAGCGATAGGACGAGAGAACCTAGCCACCTCAAATATATATATATATATATATATATATATATATATATATATATATATATATATATATATAGAGAGAGAGAGAGAGAGAGAGAGAGAGAGAGAGAGAGAGAGAGAGAGAGAGAAATTACATATATAAGCAAATACGTGAAAATAGAAACTGTAACTACGGCGCCCAGAACATGAGGACGAAAGGGGTTTGGGTGTAGATTGACGGTACCGGTGGGACGAGAGGGAGGGGGAGAGGGGGGCCGGAAGGACCCAGGAGGGGGATAGGGCGGTAGAGGGCTTGAGTAGGGTGAGGGGGTAAGGGGGGGGGGAGGAGTGAGTGCATCGAAGGTTGAGGAAGCAGGTGGATTGTCGATGGGGAGACTTGGTGGCCACCTCACGCGCTCACCCTCTCAAGGTGGGAAGACGAGAGAGCGGGGTTAGAAAGGATAGAGAAGGTGGGGAAGGAAGGTAGAGAGGACTGATAGAGGGAGGGGAGCATGTCAGAGAGACCAGGTGGTGGGGTCGAGGAGGGGTAGGGGGATGGAAGCAGGTAGAGAAGAAAGATGGAGGTGGGAGGGGGGGGATGCAGAGAAGACAGGTGGAGGGGAATAGGATGGTGGGGAGAGGGGAGGGGAGGAGTAACGCTAGACGGACGCTTCCTGGCAGGTGCAGTGGCGATGTAAAGTATGCGAGCGTATATTATGATGAGGATAATCTATAAAATGCGTATATTGTAAAAGTAAGATATATAAATATTATAAAAAGCTAAGTATAGAAAGGACTTTTACATGAAAAAATAATGCTGTAACAGAGTGAAGATAACAATATAACAAAAGCTATCAGCTAAGCATGATAAGAAGGATGATATGTATTAGAAGGTCAGGTTTTTGTACGTTTGGTGGTGGTGGTGATATGAGGAGGATGAGTAGTTGGAGGACGTGAAGGAGAAGGAGGAGATGGAAGAGGAGGAGGAGGATATGGAAGAGGAGGAGGATATGGAAGAGGAGGAGGAAATGGAAGAGGAAGAGGAGGAGAAATAGTTGGATTAGAAGGAGGAAGAGGAGAGTTAAAAGAAGAGAAAGGGGAAACAAAGATAACGTAGACAAGGAGGAGAAAAAAAGAAAACGAAAGGAAAAGAAGAACAAGAAGTACTGGCAGGATGAAAAGATCTAACCAAAGTACAAGGTACCTATCAAATCGTCACCTCACGTCAAAATAACCATCCGGAACCAGTCATACTAAGGAAACTACCTCATTCTCACCCCCCCCCCCCTATCACAAAACCACCCACTGTCGTCACAAGACATCAACCCTTTTCCCCCCACCCAAGAAAAAAAAGTCTATCTTTAAAATACACTCCGTCTATAAATAAATAAATATTCACCCGATTTCCAGTGATTTATAAAATGGGTCATAAATGTAACCTGAATCCTTCCTCCACTTCACCTACCCACCACTCTCCTGGAATATACTATTGGAGGATGGGCGATCGGCACACCCCCGTTGTTATACTCCAGGTTATACTAACATATAAGGTCAAGGAGTGAGCGTAGGTCGAGCAGAAACGTCTTCGACAAACCATTAAAGTCAGCCAAGTGTCGAAAGGTTAATGGGACGAAGTTAATTGTCTAGATTTTCCGAAGTTACAAATCTCGATTTTCCGAATCATTTTCTATAAATAGGTTTCTTTGGGTTGATGTATTTTCAATGGACGGAATAATACTGGAACTCTCCTTTTTCAATATTCAAATATAAAAATATTAGAAAAAGAAATAAGAACATGTTTTACTACAAAGCTTTTTTAAATTGAAGGCACCAAAAAAAGTAAAAAAAAAAAATCTTCAAGAAATGTGAGAAAAGGAAAAATAATCTAGCGATCGATATTTAGGAAATGAAACCTGAATTTTTGCCTGATGAGGTGGACGAAAACAGGACATAAGACTGATATTTTTCTGCTCGGAAATGACAGTCAGTTGCACCAGATTGAAGAGGAAAAAAATCAGTAAGAAATGAGCACCTGTATCTGTG
>NW_028234435.1:16684600-16692100 GCF_977035675.1 Penaeus japonicus
TTCACCCAGTGCCAAGATGAATAAAAATATAAACAAAAATACCCCCCCCCCCTAACACAAAGAAACGAGTAAGCAGTCTTCATACACGGTCATGAATGAGAGTGTTTTCCTCTGTTTTCACAGGTACTATTACACTAAGATCCACTTAAGCGTAGGGTGGGATGGAGTGCCTCGCTGGCGCCACACACACGCGCCAGACTTACGCTCGCTTTATCTTACGAGGTTTGATAAAGATACTGTTAATTAAGTATAGCCAAGGAGGACTATCGAATAATCAAATCGGACTGTTATATTTTAAGTACTTCGTGTTAATCATAAAGGCTGTAAGGTCAAATATAGTAAACGAAAATCAATTAAAAACACAAAATATTTTTTTCCACTATTGCTTTTCAAATGCGGTGCAGTGAACAGAATGCACACAGGCTAATCAAATTTTAAAGAGCACCATTTCACGCAGTAGCCAGAATAAAACATGAACAAAGCGACCGCGCAGCCAAAGTGCATAACAAAACAATTAATTGATACCCGCATTACCTGAATGACTACAATTTACAGAAAACTTGCCAACAGCACCACAGCAGCTAGACAAAAACGTATCCACAAATATTTGCGCAAACACACACACACACACACACACACACACACACACACACACACACACACACACACACACACACACACACACACACACACACACACACACACACACACACACACACACAAGCCCACATACCACCTCATCCCACCCCAACACCGCTAGTCGAGTGCCTAACATGGTAGGGCAGGGTTGGTGGGTAACCTGGTACGTCCAATATTCATGGCCAACACCATTCTTGTAGAAGGGGTGGTATGGGGGTGAGGAGAGGGGGGAGGGGGAAGACGAGGTAGGGGAGGGGTGACACGTATCGTTGGGTCAGACTATGAAAGAGAAAAAGGTCACGAAGGGATAATACGGCATAGAAAAAGAGGGGAAACTGACATTGACGACAATGAAAGGAAGATGGATAGAACAGAGCAAAATCTTCGGCAAAACAGATCTCATGCGAGACTTCAGCTTCAACCGAGTGTGGCAGATCCCTTAGCCAGAGAGGTTGCCATGACAACTGGAACCGCGATGATGATAATGCGGGTCAACAGCATATGCAAATAACAAAGTTACCCGCTTATAATAACTCAAACGACAGGGCCTATCGTTTCTACCACGCACACAACCAGCATGCATGAAAACGCAGCACCGAGATATGGCACGTACTGTTCGGCCAGGAATTAATAATACCTCACGCACCAACAGTCTGTATTTATGCTATTTCATTATCCAATTATGACTGACCAATCCCCCAATCTGCACCACCGCGATCTTATGCCACCACAGCGACCTGCAGTGCCACGTGCCTTATTAACCCGTGTAGGTACCACGATCTGGCAGGAAGCTCGGGGGGTAAACCTGTATTCGGAGCCTGTCTTGTACCCAGCTGTGACCTACACCTCGTGGTGGGGTAAAAAGAGGAAGCTATGATACGCCCACGCGTTGACCCCGCATGCTTGACTAATAAACAAGTTTCCTACCTGCTTGCTGCTTGTTTCTTTGTTTGTTTTGTTTAATCTGTCAATTTGTTTACATGTATCCCACTCTGCTTATTTGATCTATTTACCCTCTTGCCTCCTTGACTTCTTCCCACCCTTCCTGCCTGCCTGCATATTTTGTTTGTGTCTGCCTGACTGATTATTTGCTTGCCTCCCTCTATCCATCCCCCATCCCTCCCTCTCTTCCTACTTCCTTTTTTTTCTTTCTTCCTTCCTTCCTTCCCTCCTACCTACTTACTCCATCCATCAATGCCTCCCATCCTCTCTATCCCTTCCCTCCAACCCCCTCCCCTCACTTCACCCCTTCTTCCCTCCCTCCTAAGCACACATCCCGACCAAGTGACTGACTAACCGAATGACTAAACACCAGATCACGCTCGTCTACCGGCCAGACGCCCCGATAACGCCACGCAAACCGGTAAGTAAACCCATGCAGACCGGTCCCGAAATCTTTCCGAAAGCCAGGCGAGGCGAACCGGGTAAAATACACGGCAATGGATACTGTAATTGTAGTACTGGGAGAGCTGTGTTTAACTGGTTAGGTCTCGTTTTCACCTCCGCCCTTGTGCACTGATCTGGGACGGGCGGATTTTCGGTGGTTCGTGACTGTACGTGAGTATTTGTGTAGGCGTATATGGTCGTTTGTGTATGTTTGTAGAGGTATATCGTACGTTTGCTTCTTCCTATTTCATATGTGTTTTCCTGCTGTAATGGGCGTGCGTCAACCTAGTGTGTGTGGGTTATGGTGGGGTGTATGTAAGCACGTGATTGTCTGGATGGGCGTTAATAATGCTCTTTGTGTACGGTTTGGAGCATTCATGTTCAATGTTTGTTTCTTGTGATTTCACATCCATATGTTTTCGTTTTCTTTCTGTGCACGTTTCAATGGCCGTTTCTTTGAGCGTGTATACATCCCCATGTGTATGTTTCATACAAATATCTCCTGAAGGTGATAAAATATCAATAGTAACAGTAATAAAAAACATTACTATCAGTACTAGTATTATAACAATAACAAGTCATAATTACTTTAAAAAACTACTACTAAAAATAATAACAATAACAATAATAAAAATAATAATAGATGAAAACTACAACAAAAATAAATTATCAGCAGCTTTTATTCGGGCGCCCAGCGACAGATTTATCGACAGCTGAATTCCTCAAAGCCGATGTCATCAATATTATAGGATTTTGAACTTGTATTCCTATCCTTATCAAAAATCCTTGACCTCGTCTTTCCTTAAATCGCTCTTCCTCTATCTCTTTGTATGTTTATATATATATATATGTGTGTGTGTGTGTGTGTGTGTGCCCGCGCGTGCGTAGACGCAGGCATACGATGAAATGCAATTCGTCCAAAGAGTTGATGTGTGTTGCCCCGCCTGGAGAAAATCTCATTGCATGTTTCGCAGAATTTTCAAAACTGCAAGACATTCCTGTCATTCATGGGGCCTCCCTGGCCGTAAACAAGCAGAAAAGGTGTTCGCAACTATTTGCTTCTATAATATTATTTATATACATATATACATACACACACACACACATATGTGTGTATATATATATATATATATATATATATATATATATATATATACATATATATATATATACACACTCAAATGTGTGTGTGTGTGTGTGTGCGTATGTGTGCGCGTGTGTAAGGGGAGATAGAGAGAAGAGAGTAGAGAAAACGAAGGAAGGGGACCGGAGACCTGACTCAACAGAGAACGTAGGAGCAAGCAACACCGCCACGTCACCATAACAAAGCGAGGTGGGAGAATGTCAAGAAAAAAGACAAACTTCATGAACAGGAATAAAACCTAGCGCCCTGAGTGACTCCTTCCGCCACGTCGAGGGTTCCAATCCACGAAGAACCGCCGAGGACACAGCCTTCAGCAGCCTAGAGGTGACGGGCGGGCGGGTGGGGACGGGCAAATGTTGCGCACGAGGGTGGGGTCAACCAACCTCTATTGATCTGAGTTGAGGGCTACCCGTGCTTCGTTGGGGTGGACTGGGGTGGGGGATGGGGGATTAGGACTATTCGAGGAGGGGGAGTGGGGGATGGGATAGACGGAATAGGAGAGGGGAGGGGGAAATGTTAATGTTTTCGAGTTGAAAATATCCAGCTGATATCTCTCTGTTTAATCGGATCTATGCAACATCGAATGCAAAGCACAGCGGCGCGCGGCCGTGGAAACAAAGCTATCCGGTTCCGCTTTAAGTGCAACGGGATAATTCACACCAAAAGGGATGGCGAACAGGACAAGCAAATATAGAACCTATGTATTTCACGCTCGTTCCCATCCTCCTGTGACACCTTTGTTTACCAGATTGCCCCCCGCGCCGTGATGTAAAGAGATACCTGAAGCAAATCCACGAGGATGCTGCAACGGGAACCCGAGAGCTTCCCTTTATTCGGCGCACAGGTGTTGCGGCGGACACGGAATACATACACAGGATTTGGATTCGCAGAGAGAGAGAGAAGGAGTGAAATCCCTTTCGCCAACACGGGACTTAAAAGATTTCTAGAGATTCGTTGGCAGTGATGCGGTTAATGAAGAGATGAATGATTGAATTAATTAATACATAATTAATATATATCTATATACATAGACATACATACATACATACATATATATATATATATATATATATATATATATATATATATATATTATATATATATACTATATATATATATATTTATTTATTTATTCATTTATTTATATACACATTTATATAAAAGACAAAGGGAGAAAATTATGATCTTTTATTACATTCATGTGAATATTTCTCTGCACTTAGATTTTAATACATACTTACATGTATATATGCATAAGTATTTACATATACACAAAACACACATCTATCTATCTATCTACCTATCTATCCATATATATGTATATATATATATATATATATATATATATATATATATATATATATATATATATATACACTTAAAAGCGAAAAGAAAGACGCCCATGACTCCTAACAGTAAACACTTAAACCTTTGCCGAACCTGCCTCAATGCCCGTCCTTCTTGTAAACGATGTCAAACGCAAAAGCTCTTCACTGTCAAACTTTAAAAAAAAATGTAAGCCTTTCTTACTCTCACGCAAACACCTCCCTTTTTCGCCTATGCACGTTATTCTAGCACCTGCGTAGCTCTTGCTATAAGGACCAATATGGAATGGATAGGTACGGAGAGACCTAGAGTGAGCAGCCATGGTATCATGTTCTCCCTGGTAAATAACTGGTTCTTAAGGTGTGAAGGGAGAAGGAGACTCTGTGGGAGGGGGGGGGGTGGAGGGGATGGGATGGGAGGAGGAAGGGAGGAGAGAGACTGGGGAGGGGAAGGCAAGAGGACAGGAGAGGATAGGAAAAGAGAGGAAGGAGGGGAGGGGAGGAGAAGAGAGAGTAGAAGAGAGAAGAAAGTAGAGGAGAGGAGAGGAAAGGAGGGGAGGGGAAGGGAAGGGAAAGAAGATATAAGATAAGACTCGTGATGAGTGGAGGGAAAGGGAAAGGAGGGGAGGGGAGGGACAGGGGAGGCGTAGTCATCTCAGATAGAGTTACATCAACAGGATCCCACACTAATTACTTTGACTACATCCATATCGCTGGACATGCTATAACTAATGGTATTCGCTTTTATATACAGATCCTGAAGTTCTCAAATTAGCTTAACGAACAAATAAGTGAATCGTTGAAAAATATATAAATGAAACAAATGAATAGATGAAAAAAAACGAAAGATAAAGAACAAGAATCGCTTTTAAATAAACGCATCACAAAGATCAAACCCCATCATCCATTCAGACAGAAAGCTGCTTTCCAAATGGCAAAATCGGGAAAATCCTCTTTACATCAACGATTTTCAGGTTTGTTGCAGACTCGTCCCCGACTTTTGACAGAATGCACGGCCCACGCAAAATTAGCAATACATGACACTCGTTACTGTTATGCAGAGTGTCAATGTCACGTAGCTTTGATTATCAACAAAACAAAACGTAATATTCCCGACCAAGTAACATGACGTTTTAAAACGACGAAACGACTGCAAATATTACGAATCGCAACCACCAATGAAGGATAAAAATGAGAAAATGAAAGGCAAAACGCAGACAAGAGCCCTAATTCACGCCTTGGACCACGTGACCCCGAACGACCCCTGGCCACGACCCCCTCCCCTATCCCTCCCTCTACCCATCTGTACAAGAAGGACCTTCAGCCTTACCCTCAGTGGGCATGTATCTTGACCCGCAATTAACCCTATCAGGAACGCCACGCATCAGCCGACGGTATCAGAGCGGAGGACAAGTGCCCCGTCGCGTGCCACAGCTCGGCAGAACCGGCGGTGCGAGGTGGCTGACGTGGCACCGACGCGGCTGGTGCCTGTCAAAAGTGGCACTCTGATGGCACCCCTCACCTAACACCAGGCTGTTACACTGGCACTATCACGCTAATTATTGCTAGTCACACTCTTGAAATATTCCCACTTGACCCTCGCCAGATCAGACCGACGCCTTTCAGTATACTACGTCATGGCGCCTCCTCACTTTTCTCTCTTCTTCTTTTCCATTCCTCTCCTCCTCTTACTCCTCCTCCTCCTCTTTTTCTTCTTCTTCTTCTTCTTCTTCTTCTTCTTCTTCTTCTTCTTCTTCTTCTTCTTCTTCTTCTTCTTCTTCTTCTTCTTCTTCTTCTTCTCTTCCTCCTCCTCCTCCTCCTTTTCTTCTGTCTCTCTCCTCCCCCTTTTCTTCTGTCTCTCTGCTCCCCCTTTTCCTCGTCACATTCGCCATCATCACCCACCACTTTTCTCCTCTCTTCTCTTCCTATCATCTTATCATTCTATCTTATTCTCTTCCTCCCTCCCTCTTCCCCTACCCATCAACATCCTCCTCCTGAAAAAAGAGAACAAAAAAAAGACGAAATACAAACCAATACCATCGATAAACCAAATACAGAACCAATTAGCATTGGCAATAAGACGTAGCTAAGCTCCGAATCCCACCTGCTATCTGGCCGCTCGGGTGATATTCTCATTTGATAAGCAGATGTTTACACTGACTCCCGCCGCTGGACCTTGGCAAGGACAGAGAGGCAGAGAGTAAAGCGGGGGCGGGGGGATAGGAAGGATAGCGGGAGTGGGAAAGTGAGATAGATAAGAGGGGAAGAGGAGGAAAGGAATATGGGAAAGAAAGAGAGAAAAGGCAGATGCGATGGGAATACGAGAGGGATAACAAACAAAAATGGCAGAGGAGTGAGAGAGGCAGAAAGAGAAAGAGAGAGAAAATGAGAGAGAGAGAGAGAGAGAGAGAGAGAGAGAGAGAGAGAGAGAGAGAGAGAGAGAGAGAGAGAGAGAGAGAGAAAGAAAATGAGACAGAGAGAGAGAGAGAGAGTCATTATGCCCAGCAACACACAGCCAACCGCCCGACACATCTATCTCCGAACTCCGTGCAGGAAGAGCGAAGTTGATACACATTAGAATGAGAGCAACGCCCATGTGCGAAGCGTTGCATTGTGAGTCACCCTCAAGGAATGAAATGAAGATATCTTGTCCTTAATTCATCTTCGTATAAGACTCGTATTATTTCACTTCAGCAAGAGCATCAATATCCGACTCGCTAAGATAAACAGATCCGTCGATATCCCACACTTAGGCAACAGCACAAACAAAAACATTCCCGCATGTAACCACTTTTCTCTAACCGTTAAAAAATGAATGATAAATAAAAATAAAAAACATACATAAAAGAGATCTTGACCCCGCTGTCTCAAGATCTGGGTGGAGGGAGGGAGGGAGGGAGGGAGGGTGGGAGGGGGAGGGGAGGGGTATGCTAAACGCATCACTCCTATCCCTCGAGAGTAACTATCGACTCTTTTGGGTGGAAAAGACAACACGAATAGGCAAGA
>NW_028234435.1:16699600-16704600 GCF_977035675.1 Penaeus japonicus
GCTCACGCAAGGGCCTCCCGGAACTCGTAGACCTCATTCGGGCTCTTCCCTAACAAAGTGCCCGTCGGTCCGCGGTCATATCTTCGGCTCGACTCGACCCTGGCCCGTGGTTGGCCCTATGACAGTCTGGTCATAAGACGGAGGGCTACAGAAGAGTTCATGCGTATGCTTTACCTTCGCTAAATATTGCAACAGCAACAGTAGTATTCGCTAACATTAAGTTATTTTGGTATCAGATGATTTTCACCTCTCCCTCTCCCCAGATCCCCCCCCTCTCTCACTACCACACTCTCTTCCTTCCTCTCTCTCCCACTACCGTTCCCTCTTTCTTCCTCCCTCTCCCCCTCTCCCACTACCACTCCCCCTCCCTTCCTCCCTCTACTTCAGCCTGTCTGTCCATTTATCCACCTGGCTCTTGCTTAAACCAACCGCACCAGGTAACTCTATCCTTTGGCCAGACTAAGGCCAAAGACGCAGACATTCTCCCCTTCCCCCCATCCTCCTCGATCCTCCTTCCTCCCCTTCCCCCCATCCCCCTTCCCCCTTCTCGACCCTTCCCCCCGGAAAACCTCCATCACCCCAGCCGGTCACAAAGGAGAACCACTGGAAGGGATCAAACGTGCTAATTAGTGCCAAGGAATCGCGACCGACATTTGGACAACCTTTCCGTCAGTCTAAGGAGCCAGACGCCGCTTCTGAGGAAAATAAGGGGAGGGAGGGAAAGAGGAAGGGAATGAGAGAGGGAGGGAGGAAAGATAGAAGGAAGAAAGGGAGGAAAAATGGATGGAGGAAGAATAGAAGAAGAGAGAAGGGAGGTAGGGAGGGAGGGAGGAAAGTAAGAAGGAAAAAAAGGAGGGAGGAAGGATTAAAGGAAAAGAAGGAGGGGGGGAAGGAGGGAGAGAGGAAGGAGTGAAGGGAAGAAAGAGGAAGGAAAAGGAAGGAAGTGGTAGGGAGGAGAAAGTGAGAGAGAAAGGGAGTTCCGAATGCGTCTTCGAGGGGAGGACTGGGGGGGGGGGGGGGGGCGCACTAGGATATGCAGCAAGACAATAATCTAAATGGAAGTACACCCAGGCTCTGTGATGGAGGAGGGATGGGCTCAGACCTTTTACGAGGGCGGCGGATGAATGATGCAATATCGACTCGGATGACAGGCGAAGGGAGGGAGGGACACTGAGTGAGTGAGTGAGTGAGTGAGTGAGTGAGTGAGAGAGAGAGAGAGAGAGAGAGAGAGAGAGAGAGAGAGAGAGAGAGAGGGAGAGAGAGAGAGAGAGAGAGAGAGAGAGAGAGAGAGAGAGAGAGAGAGAGAGAGAGAGAGAGAGAGAGAGGGAGGGTAAGAGAAAGTGAAAGAAAGAGTAAGAGAAAGTGAGAGAGAAAGGAAAGAAGAGAGGGAGAGAGGCATGAAGAGTAGGGGGGGGGGGGGGGAAGAGAGAACGCGCTAATCAAAAAGAAAATATCAAAGGTGACATAATAAAGGTGACATGTGAACTCGTGCGCGCTTGTCCCCGGCAATAACGAGACGACGCGAACGACTGACTGACTGACTGACTGTACGACGCAGTTACTGTTCCTCGTTGTATGCCCTTTAAGCCATCCGCGTTTGACACCACTCCCTTTTACCCCTTGCCGCATATCATTATGTTCTCCCGTAGTCTGTCTGGTACTGTGTTTTCGACCTTATAGACAATAGGGCATTTGAATTTTTGTACGGTCTTACTGGAAGTACATGATCTATCTTGTTACTGTTTCCAGATACATTTGCTCACACATACAAAGACAGACATGCTAAACTACAAACATCCACTCACATATTCATCCATTTTCACACCCACGCAATAATAGAAAAAACAGACACAAAATGGCGAAAACACACACACACACACACACACACACACACACACACACACACACACACACGCCGAAAACACGTGTACCAACAAACACAAACAAACAAACCGACTACCAAACACCCATAGCGCTTCCTTGCGTGGTTGCCTCCGTGCGCCTTATGAGGCCCAGAAGAACCTATGACGGCTTCGAGGCTTAGCATTTAGCCGAAATACCACACCGAGAACTTCCCCGCCGTGCCGCCATGTTTACTGTGCTCATTTAGAATATATTTTCTAAAAACTAGCATCTGTTGCCGATCGTTAACTTATTCTGCGAAGAAAGAGCCACGTATCTTTTTTTGAAGTTCCGTTTGATTTTCTAAATATTCTTGCATATTTAAGCGTCCGTTTCTGCTTCGTGAAAGAACAAGTAGGACTAAGGATAATAATCTTGATAACTCTTTGTCTACGGAACACGTGTAGGCAACATACCTTGTACATAGGCAAGGGAAGATACACAGGCATCTACCTAATCTTCTGCTGACATCACAAGGACAATTGCCAAGTGATACACAGCCTGCGGGGAAACACCTTTAACCTTTGCTTATCTGCGAACTCTATCGGCTTCAGCGTTCCTTTACATTTGTGCAAGGAAAGGAGTCTCTTTCTCTTATCGGTAATGCCATAAATAACACCAATATGAGTATTACATTTTATTACATATTCATATCTTCGTTTATGACTGTGGGAGGATACCTCTGGGATACTGACCGGAGAGAGCAGAAAGAGGGAGGACGGAAAGATTAAGGATAAAGGAAAGGAGGGAGAGAGACGGATAGAAACATGTAGACAGACAGAAAGATGGGCAGAAACAGGCAAACAGGCAGGAAGACAGACAGACAGGTTGGCAGAAACAGGGAGACACACAGGCAAGACTGATAGAAAGACAAACTGGCTGAGAGAGATGAAGAGAAAACATATTTCGATTCTACGCTCCTTTAGGCAACCTGATAAAAAGACAAAAAAAGCACAGCACACCCCAAGGGACGGACTTTGGCCAGTGGGCAAACCTCATAACCCCCTTCTCTCTCTCTCTCTCTCTCTCTCTCTCTCTCTCTCTCTCTCTCTCTCTCTCTCTCTCTCTCTCTCTCTCTCTCTCTCTCTCTCTCTCTCTCTACGGCCTCAGGAAACTGCACAACAATGGAATCTCATAAGGCGTTGTCGCCTAGAAACAGCACGGATCGGACCCAAGTCTCTCCCTTCCTGTAAATGCTCACCCACTCTATGCATCACTTTTAAAGCTTCCCGTACTAGAGTGGATGTGGGCGTGCGTGTTCGTGTACATGTGCGTGCGTGTTTCACCTGAAGAAACCCCACGGCAAAAAAACATAAGGTTGGGGAAACTTAAACAACACTTTTACCAAAACCTCCCAGATTTCTCTGGTTTCGGACATCTCCATTGCATTTACTTTTTCTGCTTCTTTCAGATTTCCCTTTGGACTTTCGAAAACCGCAACTCATTATGCTTAAAGGAACAGGCAAAGAACCGCACTCAATTATTAGTACGTATGACGCTGCATATCTGCGCATTCCCTAAGACATGCAATATACATTTAAGAATATAGAAGTGCATATTTGCGTTTGTGTGTGTGTGACATTTACGCATTTTAGGCAATGCGCGCGGGCGCGCGCGCGCGCACACACACACACACACACACACACACACACACACACACACACACACACACACACACACACACACACACACACACACACACACACACACACACACACGCCCAGTACAAATTAAATGGTGCAGCCCAATGTTTCATTACAAAAAAGTTGATCACACAGGTAGCGTACAGACAGTACATGGTCACGGTCGGAGAGAGAGTGAGAAATACCCCAGTCATGCAGTGTGAATGACAGGCCGAGTGAATGGAGGGCGGGGTTCTGTCGGAAGGGCTGGGAGGGGAAGGGGGAGAGGATGGGAGATGGGAGGGGTAGAGGTTACCGATGATGGGAGAGGGTGGGAGATGGGAGGGGAAGTGGTTGGCGGTGAGGGAGGAGGGAAGAGTAGCGGTGAAGTGAGGGGCGGAGAAGGAGAGGAGAAAGGAAGGGGTAGAGGTTGGCGATGTCGGAGGAGTAGGGGGAGGGGGTAGATGCCTGACGGAGGGACCCTAGTGGTAGGGAGACTGTTGGCTTTTGGGTTTTGATCTGGGTTCGGAGGAAAATTAAAGTGGCCGTGAGGAATGAAATGCGGAATGAGAAAATTAATGATAAAGGACAAAAGCGACACTAAGAAAGAGATTGAGGAACTAGGTAAATGCACCAGGAGCACGAGTATAAGTATGAGTGTTTAGCTTGAGTGTGAGGAGTATGATTATCCACTATGGAGATAAGCTACACTGTCAACACGGATAAAAGGAACCGAAAGGAAAGCAGGTGAGATGAGAAAAAAATTAAAGGACATAAGCAAATACAATTACGACAATCACATGGGGAACAAATAAAAAAAAACATAGAAATGAAACCACGAAAACACAAATGAAAAACTAAGGAACGAGTAATAACGAATCACAAAGAAGAGGAAGAGGCTTTGGGACGAGGGCGTGGCGACAAGAGGACTGCACTCAATAGGTTGACGACACAAAACAGATGAACGAATCAGCACTGACACTTTAATGCGCTAATAACTACACTTAATGGCCCTTCCACTTTCTTCCACCATCCATCGCATCTCTCTCTCTCTCTATCTCTCTCTCCTTCTCCTCTTGACCCGTCTGAACCCATGACCGTTCCGAAGTCCCCCAGGTACTGTGCCTCGTCTGACACTTGCCAGAAAGGGGCGAGGAGTAGTACGATCCCTACCCCTGCCCTTGCCCTCACCCCTACCACTGCCCCTCTCCTCACGTGCCCCTGTGATAAAGGACGCATTATGCAGTCTATATACCCTTCCTTTCCCCCTCCTCTACTCTCCTATCCCATTCCTACCCCCTTTCTCCCCCTATCCCCTTTCCCTTTCCCTTTCCTCACCCCCCCTGCCTCAACTCCCTCGCTCAGGCTGCTAAGTGCTCCCTTATCTTTTCACATCTTCCTGTCCTAAGATGTCTGCGTGTGTAATTGGCTGTTTAGCACAGGATGGTCGCTTGAGAAAGGAGCTTGCTTATACAC
>NW_028234435.1:16712100-16717100 GCF_977035675.1 Penaeus japonicus
AACGAGATTACATAATAATGGCAGTTATCTAAGAAAACTAACCGCACTTCTTCACAACACGCCCTTGAAAATGTGCAAGAAAATTACCTCACGACTACATAACCTGCGCTTGATATACCTTACATTCGCAGGCTTATTCTCCAAGTGACATGCGTAACGAACGGAGGGAGAGAGTTCTGTTATCACAACCCCGGAGCCTACAAGATCAACATTTTCCCGGATAAAACAACCAAAGTTACTTAACAACACCGTCATCATCGTAAGGCCCGCCTACATCCCGTAACGCATTAGTCGTGGGAAAAGGCGAAAGGGTCGCCAGCAGATTACCCGCAGGTATAACCACATCTGTTATATCAAGGTTGTATAGTAGTCCGTCTCCGTCTAGTACTGGAGTGGAAACGTATTTCTCACGGCGCGTTTCCTCCCGAAATGCACACATACCTTAAAGAAAAACACTGCAGGACTGGCAACAAGCTCGGTTTTAATCGTGCTACCGTCTTCGACAGATTAATTTTGCTTCCCCTCTGAAGAAATAGAAAAGGAAACCAGACTACGGCTGTCTGAAACTGCCTGAACCAAAAGAAGACACACAATCTCGACACAATTCTCGCAAACGGGAATCAATACTGCGCAGGGCTGACTCAACGATAAGCCCACACACTCTTGGCCTCGACTTCAGTGGTCTTGTATCAATGGCCTGTGCTAATATCACTAAGCTGGTGTCGAATCCACGGAGGTTCTTCATAACTCCGTTGAAAATCCACTTTAAATACGCTGAAGTAACTCTGAAATCCGTTACATCCAGTGACGAACATCGTAGACCTAATGTTTACAATCACGTGTTCCCTAAGCTTGAACGTCTCGCATCTATCTTGGCCGAGATACCAGGACTGTGACATTCAGATAGCATAGAATATAAGAAAGACCTTTTAGATCGTACACGAAATCTTTATACAAAATATAATAAAGAGGAAATGTATTACAAGAAGCACCGAGTGATTTTTTTTTTTTTTTTTTTTTTGCTAAGTATAAATTTAAAAGACCCTTAACCTACAAAAAGGATTATTTTAACAAAATAGTGTTGACCTAAATAGGCAACGATTACCAAGATTACTCAAATACCACGTACTAAACCTTGTACCACAAAAAATATCAACTACCCTCGTTTTTCGTATAGACGGACTGAGAAAACCCCCCTGCTATTTGGCAGCTATTAAAGTAAATAAAGCTTCCAGTTCAGGTCGTACAGTGAGGCCAGGGAGCAGGGCCACGAGGGAGAACCCATTGCATAACAGATCGTTCAACAGTTGTAAAAAAACAAACTGAACCGATTCTGAACACATTCCGTTGACAATTTGGTCAAGGTCGCATCCCGGGACGGTTTTGTCCACTTGATGTCTTCGGGTAAGAAGAAAGGGGTAGGGTAGAAAAGGAGCGTAAAGGAAAATATATAATATGAATTTTTTTGTTAGCTGTATCTTTGCGTGATGCCATGCGATTCAGCCTTCATCATGGCCCTTGTGCACACGTGACCTGCAACACGCTATCTTGACTCCTTGCTTGCACTTGCCCGCGTCATTACCAGGCCTCCGGAGCTCATCATGAAGTCATGCGGCACATCTGTACACGCACGAACAAGCAGATGGCCATGCGTGTACAAACAGAAGCGTGTGCGCGTGTAAACATTCCACCGACAGTCAGAGACGTAAACCATATTTCATAAGCTCATTCATTCCGACAGTGAAGCCAAGGCGAACCGACATACACAGAATGATGCGGGCGTCCTCTTTGTATATTTAAAGGTTAGTGTATGTAACTATCATCCACACAGCCATACTCGCAGTCAGGCAAAAGATGAATTTCTCAACGTGTAGCATTTCTCTGAACATTAATTCACGACATACATTTTAAAGCAAACATATACATTTCCTTACCACATTAATATCACATGACTTTGCAACATCAAATCACAAGAAAACATTTTTTTAGACAAATAATTTGGAAGTGCTTCGTTCTAATCAATTTTAGTCTCCAATTGATTTAAAATCAGCTGAGGTTTCATAAGACAAACTAGCAACGATAAAACGACACAAAAGGTTGATGTCGATCATTCTCAATATTTACCTTTATCCACGAACACTCGAGCAGGTTTCTTCGTCCCTCCTCGGGTCCTCTCTGTCTCCATTTTCCTCTTGCTTCTCCTCTCTGTCACCTTCGTCTCCTCTTCCTTCGTCTTCGTCCCTTGCTCTTCTTCGATCTTAGCATCCTCTTTGACAACTTTTCCATCATTCTTCTCATTGATTTCTTCTTCAACTTCTTTTGGCGATCCTGGCGTCTGGTCTGTTTCGTTTTTCGCAACTGCATTGTCTTCCATCTTCACATTCTCTGTAATGCCATCTTCATCACTTTTCATCGACTGCTTCGATTCGTCGCCTTTAGCAAGTTCATTCACTTTGGGTTCTACCTCTTCCTTCTTGTCTGAGATCAGTTCCTCTTTATCTGTAACGATTAAACCTTCACTGGCGTTGCCATTATCAACAGGCTCTTTTAGCTGACTATCATCGCTCATAGCACATTCTTCCCTCATGGTCTGGTCTCCATGTATTTCTTGGTCTTCCACGAGATCCACCTCTTTCATTGTTTGGTCGTCTAGAGGTGTCTCCTTCATTTCTTGATCGGCTGAAGAACACTCTTTCATCCCTTGGTCGTCCATTGGAATGTGCTTCCCCTTCAGGTCGTCCGTGGGATCCGTCTTCTCAACAAATTCTTTCAAGAGGTCTTCCTTCATCCCATGATCGTCTAAGAGATAATCTTTCATAACGAGGTCGTCAAAAATATCGTCTCTCATCCCTTGGTCGTCTAGGTCATCCTTCATGCTCTGGTCGTCACTCATAGCAATATCCAGGCTGTGATCCTCGTCTATGGACACCTCCTTCATACTCAGGTCGTCGTCCACTGTCGAGAAATATTTAGTGGAACAGTCGTCCTTGAAGGCCCCCGACCTGTCACTGTCTTCTATTGTGAAAAGGCTCTCTGACAAGCTGCTGTCGTTCATGTCGACGGCGCTCTTTCGGTCTTCCTCGAGCGGGCAATCATCTCGTTGTAGCAGATCAGTTTCGCCTTCTCTGGGATGGCAGTTGGCCGCGGGCTTTTCTCCTTCTTGGCCTCCTTTGGCCGCTCCTTCTACGCTGCTCATATCGAAGTCTCCGCCGCTAACGTCTGTTCCCGTGTCGCCTTCGACCGGCTCACTCGAGAGGGCGTCGTCGATTACCGTCGTGTCGTCGTCCTTAAGGGTGTACTCCCCTTCGATCGACTCGTCTTCGTCCAACTCATCGTCGTCCTCTTTCTGCGCGTCGCCGGTGTTGGCGACACCGCTTTCCTTCTCCTTCTTATTTTCCTCCTTCGTCAACACGTGTGCAGTCCCCGCGCCCTGCTTTTTCTTTCCCTGCCCCTCCTCTTTGTCTGGTTCCTTTCGCGAAACCACTTCTCTCGGCAGTTTCCCCGCGCATTTCGCTGTCTCCTTGCGCAATTGCTGCGGTCGCAAGTGGGATAATTTCGGCGCCGGGGGAATTTTTCGCGGCTCCTTGGCGTGTGGGGGAACTTTTTCCGGTGTTCTTCCCCTAGTCTGCCTCGAGACGGCTTTCTCGTGAGGGTCCTCGGACTTGGTATGGAGGGCCGGATGCTCCTTGGCAACCATTTTCTTGGGTTTGATCTCGTTATCCGAGTTGCTCCTTTCCGATTTTTTCCTCTTCGGGATGGTTTTGGATTCTGTTTTGGTGTCCACCACCTGCTTCTTTTTAGGCACCTCTGGATCCCTCGGTCTCTTGGCATCATTTTTCTCCTTCTTTTTAACGTCCTTGTTATCTATTCTGGTTACTGTATTCTCGCTGATCTTTCTAGGCCTATTCTCGTTGGCTTTTACTATTTTGCCATCTTTTCCTTTAGGCTTCAAATTAGGGGTCACAGGCCTGCCGGGAGGAGCGATGTTCTGCTCCGTCCCCGTGTTGCTCCTCGGCAAGGGCGGGAGTCTATCGGCATGTTTCAGCCTTGTGGGCGACGCAAGGGTCGGGGACGCAATCTTTGAAGCCTGAGATGCAGCTGTCTTCTTCGGAGACGAGTTCGCTGAACTGGAGGTCGACGTCGGCAACTTGGAAGGCAGGACAGGAGACGTCTGACCGGAGTGGCTCGTGGGCGTACGCACTCCAGGGATCTGCGACGCCCCCGGCGATACAGCAGAAGGTTGTTTGATTTGAAGCCCTGATGTAAAGTTAGGGGTGGACGTGTGTTTCGGGGAAGTCACTAAGGTTTGGGGAGTTGATGCCGTCGTCTGCGTCTGCGGCGGCTTCGAGGGCTGTGGCGGGTGTCGCTGCGAGGCGTGCGACTGGGTGGAAGGTAGTCGGTACCATGTCGTGGTCGGGTTTTTGACGGGCATGTTGACGACCGGCACTGTTTCACGACCAAAACGACTGTTTACACGTATGGGGACGTGTCTCTACCTTCTCTCAACTAGTAGTCAGCAGATAATTTACTAAACAAAACCACTACAGCCATTCCGTGAGTCGACGTGACACAACACGAAGTTTTGCAAGGCAAGCTCACGGCAACTTCCGCCGGTCTTCCAAATAGTACCTGGTACCTGCTTACATGGAGACCCACTCGACTGCCTTCTCCAATGCCCTCTGGAACTCGGGCGATTGTCGTGGATGTCGTGATAATAAACTCCTTCGCAGTCGATCCTTTCACGAAGGATAGCGGCGAGGGGCAGTACAGGAAAGTGTTTAACGTGACGACGATTAATATCCCCGTCACATAATCAATCTTGACTTCCTGTAGATGTCGTAACTGTTACGTTATGTTCAACGCTCAGATATTGTCGATCTAATTCGATTCAGTTCGCTGTCGTTGACGTTTGGAGGATATATATACTCTATATATCAAGGAGGAGTTAATATCACAAACAAACTTTTTCTCTCGATACGGGAAAAAACATGTATTCCTTT
>NW_028234435.1:16722100-16724600 GCF_977035675.1 Penaeus japonicus
CGCGTGCCCTTGGGGGAGAAGGGAGAGGAGGAGGAGGAGGAGGAGGAGGAGGAGGAGGAGGAGGAGGAGGAGGAGGAGGAGGAGGAGGTGGTGGTGGTGGTGGTGGTGGTGGTGGTGGTGGTGGTGGTGGTGGTGGTGGTGGTGGTGGTGGTGGAGGAGGGGGAGGGGGAGGAGGAAGAGGAAGAGGAGGAGGAGATGGTGGAGGGAGAGGAGAAAAGGGAGAAAGCAAACAAAGAATAAAAGATAGACCAAGAAAAGAAGAAGGAATAGAGAGTATTAAATAAAAGAAAGGGAAAGGACAATAAGAGGAGAAAAAGTCAGAAGAAAAAGACGGGGAAGAAACAAACAATAACAGTAAGGACAAAAAGGTGGAGATGAAACGAACAGGCGACGATAAAGCGGATTGAAAATACGGCAAAGGAAGTAAAAATTAGAAGGGAAAAATAGAAAACGAGAAGTAAACGGCAAGGAAGGCAGGAAAAAGAGAAGTACGAGATCCGAAATTCCTGGCTTGAGCCCAACCGACACCGCGAAAAGGCAGAGGGACATTACGGGGGATTATTTTCACATTCGTTAAAAAGAAATTACAACTTCATTTGAGCTAATACAACACCGCCCTCTCTCCTGATCATATCTCGGATATGCAAATGATTGCCCCCCATGCGATTACGTATGTGCAAGTGCACGCCCGCGTATGTGTGTGTGTCTAATAAACACGAGAGAGAGAGAGAGAGAGAGAGAGAGAGAGAGAGAGAGAGAGAGAGAGAGAGAGAGAGAGAGAGAGAGAGAGAGAGAGAGAGAGAGAGAGAGAGAGAGAGAGAGAGAGAGAGAGAGAAAGAGAGAGCGAGATAGAGAGAGAGAGAAGGAGGAGGAAGAGGAGAAAGAGAAGAAGGAAAAGACGAAGAAAGAAACAAACAGAGAGAAAATATGAAAAAACAAACAGACAAACAAACTATGCTAGAACATAAAAAACAACGAAAAATAACGAACACGAAGAGAGAGTCATCCGCCCATAACACTTCCGCGAGCTACACGTGCACGTATTAGCAAAGTGTCCATCAACACGGTAAGTAACGAGAGCGTGACAAGTGTCTCCGAGCATCGAGGAGAGCCGAATCAGCGGAGTAAAAGCTGGCGTTTCACAAGTTAAGTATCTCGAAAACTCATTTATTTTTATCTAAAAAAAAAAAAATTCTTACTATCAGCTTTAGATTAAGTTTATGAGATTTATACTGTTGTTCTGGATTATCTACGCTGATGATGTATACAGCCTCTGAGAAACTGGGTTAAAGAGTAAAGACTAATGGCAGAGAATGATATTTTTTTTTTATTGGATTGTTTCCTAAACTTGATTGCACATAAAATGCAGATTCCGATTTCGTGGTGAAATGTTATTGTTCTTCTCTCTCTCTCTCTCTCTCTCTCTCTCTCTCTCTCTCTCTCTCTCTCTCTCTCTCTCTCTCTCTCTCTCTCTCTCTCTCTCTCTCTCTCTCTCTCTCTCTCTCTCTCTCTCTCATGCTCTCTCTCATGCTCTCTCTCATGCTCTCTCTCATGCTCTCTCTCATGCTCTCGCTCTCGCCCTTGCCCTCGCTCTCGTTCTCGCTCTCACCCTCACCCTCTCTCTCTCTCTCTCTCTCTCTCTCTCTCTCTCTCTCTCTCTCTCTCTCTCTCTCTCTCTTCAACACAATTCAATCTTGCGAAATTCCATTCGCAAAAAAATCATCCGATTCCCAAATACAAAAAAAAAAATAACATACACACAAAGAAATCAAATATCAACGAAAGAGGGAGATTGCAGAAGGAAAAAGAAGAACCACATAATCGGAAAATATACGACCATGGATGACATCAAGACGAAAGGAATATGACAAAGAGGAAAGGAAACCAGGAAATACCTGCGAGGTAATGTTGTGAGATATTGTTGGCAAAGAGCCCCGTCCCCTTGTTGAAAGAGGGGAGACCGTGAAGCAAGGGGGGTGGGGGGCGTGCAAGAGAAGAGCCTGTGAAAGAGAGAGTGAAATAAGCAAGAACGTGGAAGAGGGGATATCATGAGAGAAGGAAAAACATGAAAAATGGGGGGTTTCAAGAGGAGAAACTGTGAGAGAGATAACATGAAAGGGGAGATCGTAAAATGAGCGAAAACACGAAAGAGGGGAGAATGGAAGAAGAACGTGAATAGGGAGAAAATGTGAAAGAGGGAAGAACGTGCAAGTGGGGAGATCTTACAAGACGAGAGAATGTCAAAGGGAAACGTGACAGAGAGGTAAACGTGAAAATGAAAGAACGTGAACATGAAAAGAGGTGAACGTATAAGAAGGGAGGACGTAAACAAGGAAGGGACATGAAAGAACAGCTCAAGAACACGAAGAAAAAGAGAGCCCCAATACCTTTAAATTCATGAGAATTTTGGAAGAAAGTGTCTGTTTGTTTGTATTTACGTGGACGTATGTACATTTTTCGCTTGCGAATATGTGTGTGCTTGCATGTATACATTGTTGCA
>NW_028234435.1:16737100-16742100 GCF_977035675.1 Penaeus japonicus
TATGGTACAGCTTTCCGTCGATGATCCGGGCGGTTCTGTCTCTCGCCGTCACCTGGCCATGGTCCGCCTCGGCCTCGTCATCTGCCAAGCTGACATCTCCCTCCGTGAGCCTCTCTACGTCAATCACACCTTGGAACAGCCGGACGTCCTCCGTGGGGGAGGAGGCGGTACCGGTGCCGCCCTCGGAGCGTGGGTCGCACTCGGCGTCACCCTGATATCCTTGATCGAGGCTGCCTGCGCTGGTGGTCATGGCCGCAGCACTGCCGCTCCAGGCCGCCTCGACGTCAGGTGTGGGCTCTCCCGTGGTCGCCGACGCAAGGAGCAGCCGCGTGGTGAGCGGTGCCACTCGCCGTGCCATGGCTGGGAGCCTTGAGAGGTCAACGCCTATGGGCACTCCCCGAAGCTCGTGGATAGTCTCACTCTGGTCCTCCTCGTGGACAGGTTCATCTTGGTCTTTGTGTCCCTCACTCTGCTGAAGCTCGGCGGTCTTCTTCTCCTCTTCCTTTTCGTCCTCCTTCTTCTGTTGTTCTTCTGCTTCTTCCTCGTCGTGCTGGAACTGTTCAGTCTCAGGGGAAGGATGAGGTCGCGTGGGGGAACTGCTGCTGGAGGAACTGACCTCGGCGGATGTCCGAAGTTCGCGGATGATGGCCGATACGTCCTTCTTGAAGAGCTCCTCGTCCACGACGCCGCTCATGCTCTGCTCCGAGTCCCAGCGGACGAGCGGCACCTGCCGCCCAGAGGCCTCGGGCGGGAGAGAAGCATCGCAGACTTCGTCTTCCAGAGCTGCCACGTCCTCGTCGGAGGGAGATCTGCCTAGGGAAGCGGAAGCCGTGACAGTGAAATCTGGCATTTGATCTGGAGTCAGGATTCCCAGAGAGGACTCGTCACAGGTGGCATCCTCCGGGGAGCCGAGGCTCGCCACGTCGTCTTCGTGATCGTCATGACAGGCTGATCTTCCTTTCGTTTGGGCGAAATCGCGAGTCTGGAGAGATTCTTGACTCTCGGGTGAGTTCGGAACCGAGGAGTCGCGCCCCTCGATGGTGTAGGTGGCATTGGATGCGTCTGACGGCCGGCGCCGGACAGCATTGGGTTCCTGAGTTTGTGTAGAGGACGGCATTAAGCCTTGCCAAACCTGACCTTTACCGCTGTTCACTACGTTCACAGATCTCGCATCGTCGCCGCCGATATCGTCGTGAATTAGGAACACTTTATTTGCGGGCGCGAAGATCCCGTAGTCCGGCCGACACGAGAAATATATAACACCGTTCACAGAGCCATCGTTCTTTCCAACAGGACGCTCGAGCTCTATGCCGCACCACTCGCCACTCGCGAACGCGGTCCGGCCGAAGTAGCGCAGAGTGCCATGCTCCGCCCCTGCCACAACCACCCGCCGCCCCACGCTTTCTGGAGACGGGTACTTCGAAGGAGGCTCAGTGGGGGCGTGCAGTAGAGGGCCGTCCCAGCAGGTGCGTGTCCCGAGGACACTTGACACGCGGTAGGTGAGACTCGGATCGCTGACGTCCTCCTCTGAGCCTCGAGTGATCTTGGCCAACTGTCTCGAGAAGGCCGACTCGGTGGAGGCGCGGAGACTCCTGTGCCGCTCCCTACCCCATACCCGGTCCTCGTCCACCCAGTTCTCGGCGCTAGAGTAAGAATAGCTGAGGCGGCTGCCGGTCGAGGAGGGTCGGGCGGCTCTTCGACTGTGGGCCTCTAGAAGGTCCCCGTCAGAATAGCGAACGACCTTCCCGGATGAGAGTCTGAGACGAGGGACAACAGCCTGGCCTGCGGGGATGTGGTGGGCGGGGCTAGTGTGATGCTGGGGGGTGCTTTCGTAGAGGTGGGTGGCAGGCTCAACGGTATGGGTGCGGATTGGGGCGAGGGGCGCGGGCTCGCCCGCCTTGTACTGACCACCACTGAGCTGGAGTCTAGACACGGCCGAAGAGGGACGAGGGAGGCCAGACCGCCGCACCGTCGGGATGCGGCTCTCGCCCGGGGCCTGCAACACAAACAGTAGGTTAGGAACGACATACATGAAATGGACAAATAACTAACATCTTTAAGTGAATAATCCTAATTCAATGTAAACTAAAAATAAATAAAATCTTTTGACATCTACTGCGATGTGCATGAATTTACATCATGGGATATTTCTGGGAAGTCATCCAAACACAGGGTCGCGGCTGACTAATGCAATGGCCTTGCAGATCGGCCGTTATCGTCAGTATCATGCCACATTGTGATGATTTTGCAAGAAAGAAACTTAACCAAATTTAACCGTCCTTAATATATATTGCAACACCCAGATGTTCCGACATGACAACCAGAGATACAAACTGGGTAATTTCTGCATAAGCATAGTTTTAAATCAATTATTTCTAGATCTAATTACATTAATATAAGTTTGCTTTCAAAACCAAAGTTGCCATGGCAACAGGTGAAGAGACAACAACAAAACGCCAAGAAAAAAGAGCGGAGACCAGAAGTGGCAAGGGATCAATCATGAGAGGTGGTATAATTGCGCCATGAGTTATGCTGGCAGACCTAATATTAAAATTACAGGTATTGGAAGCGCCGTATTAATAGCCATGCCTGACTATCTTGCGTCAGTCCGAAGGTCACGTTTTCTCTTCTCTTCTTTTCCTTCCCTTCCCATTCAATATATTTTGTGATTATCATTTCCTTCAATGATTGTGTCATACAAAAAAAATCATATTTTCCTCAATCCCCCGTGCCTTCTTTGCACGTCACTGTATCACTATCATTACCATTCTCTCCTTTTCCATCCTTCCTTAATCCACCTACTCCTTCCTCTTTCTCTCCCCCCCCCAAAAAAAAAAAACACCCACGCACGGAAGAAAACCCCAAATCCTAAAATAGTCACTAGGTGGGAGTCCACATAGAACCAAAGCACGTGAACAAAGCCTTCGCTCACAATGATAACATGGCTCAGTGATATCCTTGGCCAGGGTAATGGAGGAAGGGCTGACTCATACATACCGTAATTTTGTTTTGGAAATTTGATAATAAAGGAACAAAGGCAAAGAAAAAAAGAAGGATGAAATAAACATACAGCAGCACAGGTTTATGTATATCAAGCAAGCACAAAATCGCATGAATACATGTGGCTTCGCTCGTGCGAACATGAGACATTAAACATATGAGGCTTCCGTCATATGCACGTGTAATCTATCCCATTAAGTCGAGCTTTTCTGGTACATAATTCGCAGATAAGCTCTGATAATGGCTAAAATCTAAATGCAAAATCGAATGATCGTGAACACATTAAAGTTGTCATTCCTCCTTTCGGTCGGTCTCCATCTACCTATTCCATTCGCTTTATGTTCTGTGGCCCGTATTTCCATTTCTCAGTCGACGCATATCAACCACTTCAATTGGCCTCCATTTCCGTCTTCGATTTCGCTTCAGTCGCAATCTGTCCCAAATAGGCCGAAAATCGCTACGCAAGAAATAAGAATACAAATCATGCTTATTTCCTCTCTTCTTGGAAGTCCTCCCCTAACACCTCTATCTCCAGCCCGGCGTTGCTATGGTTACCGCGTCCTTCCTGGACACAAGAGTTTCTCGTGTCCGGTTGTCCATCTCTCGCCTTTTCTTTTTGTGAGTGCTATATTGAATTCATCTCCTTCAGTCACAGGAGCTTTCGTTCCCTTTGTATTTTTCTCTTTTTGGATCTATATCTGGTACCCACCTCCCTGCCTACCTATCTGTCATGTGTCTGTTTAATGATATCCTAACACCTTCCTAATACCTGCCAGTTTCTTATTTAATATTTTCCTATTACCCATCTGACACCTGTCTATCTTCTAGCTTCCTTGTTTCCCGTATTACGTTTGCCTGCTTGTGTATCCGTGTGCATATTTCTGTACGTGTAACAGCATGTTTGTTTATCTATTTCCGTATTTCTTTGTCTCCCTTCTCTGATATTTTCCTTCTTTTCTATTCGTGTCTCTATGGCTGTATGCAGCACTATTCCCATTTCCGTCCGTTTTCATTCACCAAATCCTTTTATCACTCTTTCTCTCTTTTCTTTTTTTCCCTCTCCTCTTCTTTCCTTTCCTTCTCCCCACCTTCCTGTCCCTCCCCCTTCCCATTCCTCTCTTTTCCTATTTCTTTCCCTCCCCTTCTACTCTCCCTCATCCTCCCAATCCCCATCTCCCTCTCTCACCCTCGCCCATCTGCACCCTTCTCACCACATTTTTTTCTTTCTTTCTCAAAAACCCGAGAGTGCCTGACTCACCCGCACGACAGAGGAAGAAGGTTTACCATCACACCGCCGTGCTGGTTTACATCGAGGATTATCCTTCACGCTCTGGTGCCCGTGCTTGCCTCCTCCACACCACCACAGCTATACCACCGCACCATATCACCGTGGATACATTACGTGGCAAGCGCTGATAACTAAGAACTTGGGTCACACCGCTATGCCATATGGGCGAAGTTCATGGTAACGAGAGGTACGGGTGAGAACGCATGGCGTATTTGATATTTGATCATCGTTAAAATTACGTAATTTTGATGATTAACTATGTATATTTTTTCTAATATCGCCACATCACTTTCCGGTCTCTGCCCATGCAACACCACTTTACAACACCACAGCCTTTACGTCATACGTAACCAGATTTACGTCATGACTTATGCAGCGACACATGACAGCAGCAACATAACGATCTAAGCTACATCGTCACGTATTTACATCAATGAAGTTTCCTATATGAATACATTATCACGAAACATACTAACAACATACCGATCTACGCCGCATGACCGTCGCCACATAGCTGTCAACGCCAGACTATCAACACGCCACAAACCACCAAAGCCACACCGCTATCATCTCTACCCACGCCCTCACGCATCATGAAGCT
Organism: Penaeus japonicus; assembly: GCF_977035675.1. Classification (NCBI taxonomy): domain Eukaryota; kingdom Metazoa; phylum Arthropoda; class Malacostraca; order Decapoda; family Penaeidae; genus Penaeus; species Penaeus japonicus. The sequence goes on from NW_028234435.1 coordinate 16,741,990, forward strand.
TCATGTCGGCTTCTCCCCACCCCACGCCCCCTCCGACCCCACGCCCCCTTTGACCCCCTCCAACCCCACGCCCCCTCCAACCCCCGCACTTCGATCTGTTCACTGTCGCAA
>NW_028234435.1:16744600-16757100 GCF_977035675.1 Penaeus japonicus
CCCAGCGGAACAAACACTTCAAACCGACATTCTCCCTCTTTCTCCCTTCTCTCCCCCCCCCCCTCCCTTCCCCTCACGTACCAAGGAAGTACCTACTGCAATCAAAGGCGGGAGGAAGAAGAGCCCCCCACCATGCGACTAGAGTATGGCGGAGGCACAAACTATTGTTAACATGCAAGCAAGCACTGGGCAGCGGGAGCGGTAAAAGCGCTGGTAAGGGTGGTGGTGATAAGGGTAGGAGGACAGTGGTGGTGGTGATGAAGGGTAGGGGAGGAGGAGGGACCGGTGGGAGCGATGGTGGTAGGGATAGGAAGTAGTGGGGGGGATTGGTGAAAGTGCTTGTGGTGGGGTGGTAGAGCGGTGATGAGAGGGGTAGGGGAGTAGGGGGAAAGAAGTGGAGGCGCTGGCAGTGGAAATTGGGATTAGAAGAGGTAGGGACACTGATGGGAGTGGTGGCGAAAAGGGGCAAGGGAGTAGGGAGGGAAGTAGTGGGGGATGATGGGGGTGAAAGGGGGAGGAGGGGGGTGGGGGGAGCAGTGGTCGATACAGTATACACACAGTGGTGGTGCAACGACGGCGAGGTAACACAACAAGTGCCGGCCTTCGAGTCTGCGGCCGCGCGAAGACACGTTCTCGCTTGGCCTCCCACGGTGCCTACATGTTTGGTCTGACTTAGTTTTATCTTTGTTACGTGTGTTGTCTCTCTCTATGAGTGTTGTGTATATGGTCTGATGCGTTCGAATAAGAGGAAATGTATGTGTTCGTGAGGAATATTGGTGTCCTTTTCTATATATATGTTTGTGTGTGTGTGTGTGTGGTCGTATGGAAGTGAATTTGGAGTGCGGAGTATCTATCAACAAGTTGATGACATAATCAATATTTTGCCGAGCAAAAGAGGGGGCTGGAAAGGGCAGGAGTCAAGTTACGTCGGCCCAAAGACAGCTATTACCAGAAATAACAAATAGCGTATTGGCTGACAACTCCATTCATGCTTTGTATTACTATTTTCTCTTGCCTTGTCTTATTTTTGCAGTTCCTATCTTTTCAGTTTTCTTTACTTTACTCTCTCCAAACAAGTCTCAAAAATACATTTTTATTCTCTATTACTCATTATAACCGGTTACATCTATACAGTTCTAATAATAAGGATAAGGATAAGCTAGATTTGCGGAGCAGATGCTACGCCGGGCTTGCATGCACTGAGGCGAGCCAGCATATCTAATGATGGAATAGTTTGCAATATGAGCACTCTTGCTGATGACTCTCTGTGAGTTTGACATCACTGTTGCAATGCAATTTTAATCGAAATATTATGGAAACTGGTCGTCCAATGTGCTGATATTCAGTGTGCTATTGCTATCAGTCCTAGACCATTAGCTACGGTTAGCAAACAATTGTAACAGAAAATAATATTTTCCGTATGATTGCATATCATTAAAGCTATGATTTGTATAATCTTCTTTGTTCCATTCTCTGGTTTCTGCTGACAATGAACAGCACTTGGTTTGCAAATTCATATTTTAATAATAGGTAAATATCTCTGTATTGTTAACAATCATCAGATAACTATCGATACGCAGAAGACCAAACATTGACAAAAAAAAACTTGCTTCTCTCCAGTTCTCATAGCGAAAGAAAGAAAGTATAAAAAAAACACGAAAAAATAGTAGAATAGTAGAAAAAAGGCACTAAATTTCCCGTTTTCTTCGGTCACCTTTCCACAACCTGGTTTTAACACTACGCGGAGCAGGAGAGTCGTGTAGCGGCTTGTTGAAACGACCCTGCCCAGAATCGTCCGTTAGATGCGCATAACGAAGCATAACATTGTTCTATTTTTAACGATTTACACACCTTTCCTAGTTTCACCTGTGTGTTTATTTTTCTTTCGTGTTTTGTATTCGTTGTTTACGAATTCGTTACTCCTCTTGATGCAAAAAAGGGATGGGTATTAATAATTTGCCTTCACCTCCCCTTCACACATGCAAAGAGTGACGAGCCTCTAATATAGATGGGCAGATGGACAGGCGATGGATAGGTAAATAAACATGGCAGGAGATAAACACAGAAGTCATTTGACTGAGAGACATTTCATTAGAAAGAACTGAATACATAGACAGACATCTACCAACACTGGTAGACAGCGTTTATGTGTGATTCACACATAAATTATAAGCTATATATCATATAAATATGAACACACACACACACACACACACACACACACACACACACACACACACACACACACACATACACACACACGCACACACACATGTATATTATATATATATATATATATATATATATATATATATATATATATATATATATATAGATATATATATATATATATATATATATATACTATATATATATATATACATACACACACACACACGCACACACACATACACACACAACACACACACACACACACACACACACACACACACACACACACACACACACACACACACAACACACACACACACTACATATATATATATATACACATATATATATAAATATATATATATATATATATATATATATATATATATATATATATATATATATATATATACGTATATATATATATATAGTTAGATACACCTATACATATGAATGAGTGTTTCAAGCGCATCCTTTCATCTCCCTCCCCTCGCACCGCCCACGAATGGGCTGTTAGCAACGTATTCCCATCCCCATAAATTTGCAGCCCCATAACAACCCTGTATTGTCTCCCCTGATGGCAGTAATCACACTTAGGGGAAGATCTGAAAAGGAAAATAAAACTTCTCTGTCACAATCGTCGTTATTACAAATATCACAATCACTATTATTACTATTTTCTTCATGATGAAAAAGGGAAATAAGAAAAATAAAAAACTGACTAGACTTTGTTCTTTCTTCCCGCTTCGAAGAAATATGAATATTCAGCTCGGCAAGCGTCCAAAACTGAGCCTGTCATTAAGGGTCATTTTACAACAATATTTATCAAAGTCAGCGTTCCCGATCGACGAAAAGCCCACGGCATTAAGATTCAAAATCCTTTTATAATTGAGGTTTATACGCGATTCGATTCGTGTTTCAGAACTGACTCCGTTTAGTCCTTTATTTATCTGCCTGCACGGGCGCAGGCAGATTTTAGTGTGTTTGGCATAGTGTCATAACATTACATTACGATTTTACGTTAAAAAAATAAGATAACATAAAGATAAAGTATATTGTCCAATACGCCAGATGAAATATACAGACGTGAGACGGGGCAACATAAGTCCAAGGACCTACATAAGGTCCAACAAAGAAAGGAAAAAACGGACAGAAAAGCGCGATAATACGGAAAACGGGAAATAAATCGGGAATAAAATAAGATACAAGAATTCATTCGATTTTATTTGACGATATAAAAGAAAAAAAAGGAGAAATAAAGAGAAAATCCGTGATTTCAGGCAGTCCTCCTCGTCTTGCCTTGTCATCAGATTCTCACATCTCAGGAAAATGTAAGAGAAAGCTTCGCCCTTTAAAGCTCCTCGCGTCTTCCCGCTGTCCCAAGAAAGAGGCGAGACCCGGTCAAGACGCTCGGGGAGTGTCGCGGCAGCCGAGCGGAGAGACTGTTGCCCTGTGACACTTCCCGATGACGGCGCCGTCCTTCCGCCCCGAGAAGGTGATAGCCGCTTGAACTCGCACACTTCTCGCTTCGTCATCGCGTCTTTGTTCGAAAAAGGACGGAAAGTAAAACGAAAAAAAACGGTCGGATCTCCGGCGGAACTCCTTCGACGTGGAGGCGGTGTCGTAGGACGAGTCTCCCTTTGCGTACATCATCCCATGGATCCGGAGGACGGATGATCTACGAGTGAATAGGGCGAGAGCCGTGGGACGTAAGACCCGGGGAAGAGAGATGTTCCGATCTGGTGTGTGTGTGTGTGTGTGTGTGTGTGTGTGTGTGTGTGTGTGTGTGTGTGTGTGTGTGTGTGTGTGTGAGAGAGAGAGAGAGAGAGAGAGAGAGAGAGAGAGAGAGAGAATTTCCATGGGTAGCAAAAGGACTCCTCCCACTCGTCACCACTAGGATTCTCCTCATGATATCTCCATCAGGGAAGACCATTTAATCAAATGATATGCTTGACCTCATCCCAAAATTGAACATATTAGCTATCGAACATTCCATCTCGCTTAATCAAGAAAACAAACTCGAATCAAGTCATCGTCCCAAAAGACCCTCCCTTCCCAAAAAACATTTTTCCTAAAAAAGGGACCATTAATGTACCACAGCAGACCCACAGATTCCCAGCGCGACCTACATTCCCTTCACCTCCATCTCTGGGAAGTAGACAGCAGGAGCGGCAAAGGACCCAGCCAGCAGGGCCGCTTCGAAACGGCTGCTTTAAGGCGAATCTCCCTTCTCTCCCGGGATGCCAGAGGTTGCATGACCGTAACTCGCAAGGGTTCGCGAGCCGCATTCAGCCGCGTCTGAGAATGCTTGGTACTCGCGTTCATTTAAAATCGTGGAGGCGCGAGAACAGAACTGAGATTTGTTAAGCCCCCTTTCTGTAATCCCCGATACCTGGATTTCTCAATACTGAATTAATCGCGGCCATCCTTCAACACGAAATGTGTGGAATGGGATACTGTAAGACTGCAAGCCCTTTCATCACAGGAAACTACCACCAGCATCTATCCAAAATATGTGGAACAGGGCACTTTAAGACCGTAAGATCATAAAACTGCAAGGCTTTCCAGCACTGGGACCTACGACACATATCTATCTCAAAGATCTGGATTTCGTAAGACTACAAGACTCTAAGACTAGAAGCCCTACAAAAAAAAAGGGTTCCCACCACAAACACCTACCCGAAATGTGTGAAATAGGTTCCTTTAAAAGTGAAAGAATTGTAAGACTGGAAGCCCTTTCAGGGACCTACCACACCCCCCCCCCCCCTGCCCCAGTAGCTCACGCGCACCACTACCCCAGACGGACGTGACGCGGGAATGCAATTGTGGAAGTACCTCACATCTGCAGTGTTCTCCCTGGGAGAGAGATCCGCCCGTTCTCCTTAAGGCGATAGGGTTTTATTATGGGATGTTTTTAGAGTTATGTATGAATCTAGATGATCAGATATTCAGATAATATAGGTACAAAGATACAGATATGAGAGAAAGTGACATCGAGTGACAGAGAGAGAGAAAGAAAGAGAGGGAGAGAGAGAGAGAGAGAGAGAGAGAGAGAGAGAGAGAGAGAGAGAGAGAGAGAGAGAGAGAGAGAGAGAGAGAGAGAGAGAGAGAGAGAGAGAGAGAGAGAGAGAGAGAGAGAGAGAGAGAGAGAGAGAGAGAGAGAGAGAGAGAGAGAGAGAGAGAAAGAGAGAGAGAGAAAGTGATAGATAGATAGATAGATAGAGATAGATAGAAAGAGAGAGAGAGAGTGATTAGAATAACAGAAACAAAAAATATGGAAAAATAAGTAATTACAAAAGGCGCGCACACAACTCCTACATTATGTCAATGTCCCCCCATTGTGAGCACGCAAAATGTGAAAATAATACAAATGTATAAAAGCGTCCTAAAGCTGAACAGCAGGAAGTTCCCAAGGTTTCCAGAACACACACACACACACACACACACACACACACACACACACACACACACACACACACACACACACACACACACACACACACACACACACACACACACACACACACACACACACACACACACACGACCTTTCGACTTGTTTCCACGCCTTTTCCCTTTTCCTCTTTCTCTTACTCGAAACATCTACTTTAGTTGGAAAAGGAAGCAGGATGGATAAAAAAAAAAATACATGGGACGATGGAATAAGTTGACTGCGTGGGAGGAGCAGAGATTGCAGATTGCAAATCACGAAAACTAAATGAGATACTGAGCAAGTCGAAAAGCAGGAAGGAGGGTAAGGGAAGGGGAAGAGGAAGGGAGGAGAGGGAGGAAAGAGGAGAAAGAAATCAGGAAAGGGAAAAGGGAAGACAATTAGAAGTAGGGATAAAAAAAACTAGGGAAACAGAGAGAGGCAGAGAGAGCGAGAAATAGAAAGAGGGAGAGGGAAAAATACAGAAGTCCAAACTGTCAAAAACATATACAAGAGCTAAAAATAGAGACAACCAATGCAATCACAATAAAGATGTCCGGCCAAAATGGGGGGAAAATACACTCACGAGGAAAAAAACGTGAACTGAACCTCATGAAGAGGACATCCTCGTAAGAACCCATCATCCGGGACCTGAAAGACAACCGCACACCTCCCGCCCCCCCACATTAAAAAAGTGAAAAAAAAAACTAAAAAATAATAGTAAAAATACCAAAACCTGGAACAAAAGAGTAAAACAGAAAGGAAAAAAAAGAAGAGGCGGCGACAGCATACCGACTGCTGTGAAGGACATTATGCAAACTTCTGGAATATTACGGAGGAAGTTATTAAAAGCAGCGGTGGGAAGGGGGGGAGGGTTAGGACGGGAGGTAAGGAGGCATGAAGAGTAGGAAAAGGAAATGGGAACGAATGGATTGAATAAAGGAATCGAAAAGAGATTAAGATAGGAGGTAGAAACGCGGTGATAATTGAGGGGGGGAAATAACGGTAGTACGAATAAGAATGACATGATAATCGGACGCTGACGAGAGTGGGAATTGGACTCGTAAGAGATATGACATAGAGATGGCGGAAAAAGGATGAGGAAGAGGAAGAGGAAGAGGAAGAGAGAGAGAGAGAGAGAGAGAGAGAGAGAGAGAGAGAGAGAGAGAGAGAGAGAGAGAGAGAGAGAGAGAGAGAGAGAGAGAGAGAGAGAGAGAGAGAGAGAGAGAGAGAGAGAGAGAGAGAGAGAGAGAGAGAGAGAGAGAGAGAGAGAGGGAAATGGAGGTGAGGGAGAGGGGAGGGAAAAGAGGGGGAGGAGGAGAGGGAAGAAGAGGAGCAGGACGTGGAGGAGGAGAGGGTACGGGAGGTGGAGGAGGAGGAGGAGATGAACAAGGAGGAGGAGAAGAAGATGAAGTAGGAGGAGGAGATGATGTAGCAGACGAAAACAGTAGATGGAAAGAGGAGGAGCAGGAGAAGGAAGAAGGGAATGGAAAAAAAAAAACAGAAAGAGTGAAGGAATGAGTACTAAAGAACTTGTCGAAGTAGGAAATCACAAAACCGAACAAAAAAGAAGGATAATGTCCTAAAAAAAGTGAGAACAAGGAAACAAAAAGGCTGCGGGGAACTGCATTTAGCGGGTGCCGAAGCCCCAAGGACGGGCGGCGGTCAGCTGGAATGTTGGATTACAGCCGCAGGCCGGAAACTTCGCTCTCGCCGACGCTGGCCGGGACTCACACGCGCCCGGGAATGCGTCGGAGATACATTATCTAGCTGTGTGTATATATATATACACATACATATATTCACACACACACACACACACACACACACACACACACACACACACACACACACACACACACACACACACACACATATATATATATATATATATATATATATATGTATATATATATACATATATACATATATACATATATACACATACATATGCGTACATACATACACATACAAACATATATTGCATATACCTCCACATAGCCTATCCTTCTCTCTTTCTTTCCTGCATTTTCGTACCTTAAGGCAAAACACTTCCATTGGTATTCCCTCCCGTTGCACAATCCTCGGGGATATCCGTTGCAAAGGCGTCCCGGTGTTCGAATACCCGTGAGATCTGTCCACAAAGAATCCTACTGTAGCACTCAGAGGGCGTCGCTGATGGTTTTTTGAATCCCGAAAAGGAACACAGGACCAACGAGAGGGAAGAATTTATGTGTTGCGGGAGTCACCATTTGGCTTTGTATGTTGAATGTATGTGTTTATTTTGAAGAAAAAAAAGTCTGAATACGAATCCATTTGAAAATTATAAGCCTTGAGGTCGTTTGTGTTGTGTTTTTTGTATTATAATAAAGATATCCCAGACGTGGTTATTAATTGATAACGTCTGGCAGAAAAAAAATAAAAAATAAAAATGTATGTATGATCATTATAAATAATCAAGGATACCAGACTCATCATCTCGTCGCAAAAAAGGTGAGATTACATTATAGAAAATGTATTTGCGAAGAACGAGGCAATGAAAATTATCAACAGTCAGAACAGCGCAGGCAGGAAACAATGCTTGATGTTTTTCTTTCGGATTTGGTAAGTGGCACAAACTCATCGGTTCCCAATTTAAGCAATGCAATTCAAGCAGTTCCAAGGCACGAACACAAGACAATGCTTCAAGCAAACAAAAGGAGACCGTGTTGACTAAATATCACGAATCCAACGTCTAAAAACTCGAACCTTATAGCAATCAGAGCAAGACAGCCATCATCTCGCCCGCTTGCTCACCCGACCTCACTCGTGCACACGCACGCACGCATCCACGCACGAGTTGTGCCTCAGTCCTTGTGCAATATCCTTCAAAAAAGAAAAATAATAGTTTCCCCTAAAATAACACAATGACCAAATAACCTCCTAATGCTCACCTTCACCTCCTCGCTGACCGCGTTGCTTTGTAGAACGGCCGCGAGTCAACCGAAAACTCTTCGCCATTACACTTAATCACCGCGTCTTCGCAAAAAATAAGGGGAAGAAAAAAATGTAGAAGAGGAAGCAGAAGAAGAGAAGGAGGAGGAGGAGGAGGAGGAGGAGGAGGAGGAGGAGGAGGAGGAGGAGGAGGAGGAGGAGGAGGAGGAGGAGGAGGAGGAGGAGGAGGAGGAGGAGGAGGAGGAGGAGGAGGAGGAGGAGGAGGAGGGGGAAGAAGAAAACAAAAGAAGAGTAGGAGGAGGGGGGTGAGAAAAAGATATAGAATAAAAATGAGTAGAAGAAGACGTAGCAGAAGAAGAAGAAAAAAGTAGACGAGGAAGAAGAGGAGGAGAAAAAAAGACGAAGAAGAAGAAGATGAATAGGAAGGAAAAGAAGAAGCAGTAGAAGAAGAAAATAAGTCCCTTCGCCGCAAACACCTGCCGACATTACGGCTTTCAGAGAGCATACGATCCGTCACGCCCGAGAAAGTCTTGCGCGACGGACCTCCCTCCCCCTCCCTCCCCCACTCCCCGTCTCTCTCTCTCTCTTGCTCTCTGCGACATCGGATGACTCACCGATCGCAGGGTAGTTGCAGGGTCGCAGCAACTACCGGATACGGATGATGATGTCAGCGCAACGAGGGATCGGGCACAGCATATAAGGGTCCGCCACTCAGCCACACAATCGCTCGGTGACGACACAAAAATCGGTCTTCTTTCTTAACGTTATTTGCTTCCCTCCTTTTCAGCTACTTCTTTACGCATGTCCCGAAAAAATCCCCTTTTACGTATACTTCAGGATAAATATCGTCTTAGAAGGTCTTTTTGATTGTATGAAAAGATTTTTGAAAGGGGTAAATGTACCAAATATATGTAAACAACAACTATAGCTGAGTTGTCGTCCTTATCATCCTAAAGGACCTGTTATATTGTTTTTTCTCCCTTCTTTTCCTTTTTCTTCTTCTTTTTCTTTTTGTTTTTCTTTTTCTTCTTCTCCTCCTCCTGCTCCGTCTCTTGCTGCTGCTCTCCTTCTTCTTCTTCTTCTTCTCCTTCTTCTTTTTCTTCTTCTTCTTCTTCTTCTTCTTCTTCTTCTTCTTCTTCTTCTCCTCCTTATTCTTCTCCTCTTTCTTCCTCTTTTTCTTCTTCTTCTTCCCCTCCTCCTCTTCTTCTCCACATGTGAAACTCTAAGTTACCTCGCCATTTGCACATTTAACTCCTGATGACACTTAAGGTTTATTACTCACCACTTTGTCACAGCAAATTCGCTTCTGTGACTAGTCCTTGTCACTTGTTTTCCCTCTCGCAGTTAAATGTTAACAGAGATATGTTACTTCGTTAGTGTGTGTATGTGTGTGTGTGTGTGTGTGTGTGTGTGTGTGTGTGTGTGTGTGTGTGTGTGTGTGTGTGTGTGTGTGTGTGTGTGTGTGTGTGTGTGTGTGTGTGTGTGTGTGTGTGTGTGTGTGTGTGTGTGTGTGTGTGTGTTTTCCTTCTTCGTCCTCTTTGTCGGTTATTTCTGTTACATTTGATTCCCAAACCCAAGTGTTTCGCTTAGTCATTTCCACCTAACATTGGAATTTCGAAATTACGTTCACATTTGTTGACATAAAAAGAAGAGCTCTATTGGGGAGTTGGTGACACAAACTCTCTCTCTCTCTCTCTCTCTCTCTCTCTCTCTCTCTCTCTCTCTCTCTCTCTCTCTCTCTCTCTCTCTCTCTCTCTCTCTCTCGCTCTCCATCTCTCTCTCTCTTTCTCTCTTTCTCTCTTTCTCTCTTTCTCTCTTTCTTTCTCTCTCTCTCTCTCACACACACATACGCTCACACACATACGCACACACACACACGCACACACGCACAGATACACACACACACACACACATACACATGATGATGATGATGATGATGATGATGATGATGATGATGATGATGATGATGATGATGATGATGATGATGATGATGATGACGATGATGATAATAATAATAATGATAATAATAATAGGAAAAACAAAAATATGAATACCTGACTTATCATAACAAATAAAAATGAATGTCAAAAGAAAAAAAAAATCCTGTCACAAAAGAGTAAAAACGATCATAACAATTATCCTCGTTTCTTCCAATCTAATAATATGACGAACGGTATTTATCAGTTCAATATTTCCTTCGCCCTCATGACCCTGACACTCTAGAAGTCCTTTGCATAAACGACGTCACCCTCCTCTTCACCCCCCCTACCCCCCCTCAACCTCCTTCTCCAGTGATGTCACCCTTCTCTCCCATCCCTCCCCACCTAACATCATAACCTCCTCTAGTGATGTCACCCACCTTTTACGTAGCTCCTAACCTTCTCCCTCCCCCTAACTCCTCCTCTTCCCACTTCCCCATCACCTCCTCCCCCTCCTCCTAAGCACGTTTCCCCTACCCCCTCCCCTCTTCATCTCCCCACCCCAACCTCCCGCAACAATATCACGCCCTCCCCACCTCCTGCGATGTCACCCTCCTCTCAAGGACCTTATGCCACCCACCACCCCTCCCCATCACCTCCTTCACTTAGGGGTCCTCTAGTAGGAGTGACAGGACCATGACGCAATGCTTGGGAATTGTCGACTCCTCCGCCAGCTGTTACCAGGTCTCTCGTCATCGTCCCTTGGATTTTATTACATCTTTCTCCTTCTGCGTCCTCGTTACTCAAAGGGGCTTGAGCTGCTCTCACTCGAAGGGCTTGCGTTGCTCTTATACGAAGGAGTTTGACTTGTTCTTACACGAAGGGATTGAGTTGCTCTTACTCGAAGAGCTTGCGTTGCTCTTATACGAAGGAGTTTGACTTGTTCTTACACGAAGGGATTGAGTTGCTCTTACTCGAAGAGCTTGCGTTGCTCTTATACGAAGGAGTTTGACTTGGTCTTACACGAAGGGCTTGAGTTATTCTCACTCGAAGGGCTTGATTTGTTCTTGCTCAAAGGGCTTGGGTTATTGTTACTCGAAGGGTTTGAATTGCTCTTACTCGAAGGGATTGAGTCGCTTATAGTCGATGGGCTTGATTATACTTTGGTAGACTATGTTAATCCCTGAAGGACGTCTGTAGTTACTCAGGTGAAGACTGAATTAGAATAGATAGCAGTGCCTGTTTAGTGCATTTCTGAGTCAGAATATAAGACAGTGTGTCCTTTAGGAGACCAACTACATCGAAGAGTAAATAGAATCGTATGACTTAATGATCCTGTGTTATCCATAGTCATATGCCTTTGATCGATGCCTAATAAAGCCAACAAAATTTTGAATAAAAATACATGCATACATATATACACATAGTCTCATACAGTCTCTCAGGTCACGCTTCTACGTTTTCTGTTTATCGTGCTCTTTATGTTCTGTTCGTGGTCTTTCAGATCACAGTCCCGGCTTACGATTTTTATAACAGGTTATGAGTTTTCTTGACTGGAAAGTAAGGTGTATTGCATATTCTTATGATTGAGCAGCAATTTCAAAACAACAGCAACCATCCACCTCTAACGATATCAGTAAAATGAAATAACATAACAAAATATATTTTTAAAAACCTGTCCAAACAGACAATCGACAAGAAAACAACAACGTACTATTGCAGTTGTAGACACTTGCCTGCTAACGTAGCACGAGCGTCACAGAAAAACACATCGATTACCATCAGTGTCACCGCGAAGGCGCCAAAAGCGTCGACATTTTGAGGGGCAGGGTGGGGGGATAGAGAGGGAGGGAGGAGGGAAAAGGGAGAGAGGGGAAGAGGGAGAAGGGAGAGGGTAAAATGGGAAAAAAAAGAGAGGGGATACGAAGGATGAGAGAGAGAAAGAGAGAGAGAGAGAGAGAGAGAGAGAGAGAGAGAGAGAGAGAGAGAGAGAGAGAGAGAGAGAGAGAGAGAGAGAGAGACAGAGAGAGAACAGAAAGGCAGAG
>NW_028234435.1:16762100-16772100 GCF_977035675.1 Penaeus japonicus
TAGGAAACGCCAAAAGAAAATAAAACAAAAACATCATAAACATAAGCACTACTACACTAAATCACTCACCACAACAGTGAGAGAGAGAGAGAGAGAGAGAGAGAGAGAGAGAGAGAGAGAGAGAGAGAGAGAGAGAGAGAGAGAGAGAGAGAGAGAGAGAGAGAGAGAGAGAGAGAGGGAGAGAGAGAGACTGAAAGAGACAGACAGACAAGCAAAGAGAGAAAGAGAGAGATCCTCACCAGACCACGAACGAACGAACGAACGAACGCCACTCGAAGGCGAGGCAAGCGTCCAAGGTAAGGCGAGCGCACACGACGACCGCAAACGTGTACGAAGTGAAAACGAGCGACCGTGAATTCGCTAGGAGAGTTTCGATGGACAAAGTCATTAACGAAGGGAGGGGAGGGGGGAGGGGGATATGAGGAGGAGGAGGTGGTGGGGAGGGAGTGGAGGGATGGGAGAGGGGGTAGAAGGAGGATTGAGGAAGTCGTGGTGGTGGGGAGGGAGTGGAAGGATGGGGAAGGAGGAATGGGCAGGGATTGGAGGGATGGGGAATGGGATAGGAAGGAGGAGGTGATGGGTAGGGAATGGAAGGATGGGGAAGGGGGGAGGAGGAGGAGGAGTTGATGGGGAAGGGGGTAGGAGTAGGAGCTGATGGTGAGGGAGCGGAGGGATGGTAAAGGGGGTATGAGGCAGAGGTGGGTTTAGGAGGTGGGATGGGGAGAGAGTGGGATTAGAACAGAAAGAGAATAAGAGCTAAAACAGGAGAAATAGGGAAGGGTTGGAGAGCAAAGTGAATGTAAATGGAGGTGAATGGGCAGGAGGCGATGATAATATAGAGGGAGAATGGGAATAAAAGGAACAGGAGGATTGGAAGAGGTATGGTCGGAGGGAAAATGGGGGTAAAGGAATGAGGAATAGTAAAATAGGGGAGAGGGTTGGGATAGTACAGACGGAAAGATGAATGAGGGGGTAGTATGGAGGGAAAATAAGAGACAATACAGAGATAAATAATACGTGGGGAGTTACAGAAGGAGAAAAAGGAGTGAGGATTGATAAGAGCGAAGGGGAAAGGGGGGAGGGAGCGAGAATTACTCTTCCCAGGAGCAGTGCAAAGAAAGGTGATACTCGTGTGACTCACGGATCGTGTGAATAAACATTGGCCGCATCACCCATTGTACTGAACTATTGGTGTCTCGCATGTTGTGCTACGTAGGTACCAGAGAAGTGGATCTAGATTAGTGTAGGGGTAGAGAGGAAGAAGGAGGAGGAGGGATAAGAGGGATGGGTGAGGTGATGAGGGAGAGGTGATGAGGCTGGGTAATTGTGACCTTATGAGTCGGTGAGTATGAGTGAGATGTATCGTGGGGTGAGATCAGTGGGTTTTTTGTCTAGGCTCTTTCTTTTTTCCTCCGTCGTCTCTCGCTCACTTCCTCCCTTGCTCTTACTCTCGCTCACTTCCTTCATCCATTCCCTTCTTTCTTTCTTTGCTCTCTCTCTCTCTCTCTCTCTCTCTCTCTCTCTCTCTCTCTCTCTCTCTCTCTCTCTCTCTCTCTCTCTCTCTCTCATTCTCTTTCTCTCTCTCTTCTCTTCTCTTCTCTTCTCTCTCTCTCTCTCTCTCTGTCTGTCTGTCTGTCTCTCTCTCTCTCTCTCTCTGTCTGTCTGTCTGTCTTCGTCTCTCTGTCTCTCTTCTGTCTCTCTCTCCTTCTCTCTCTCTCTCTATTTTTCCCTTTCTCTCTCCATATTTCTCTTCTCCTCTCTCTCTTTCTCTTCTCTCTCTTCTCTCCTCTCTTCTCCTCTCTTCCTCTCTTCTCTCTCTCTCTCTCTCCTGCCTCTCTCTCTTCTCTCTGTCTTCTGTCCTCTCTGTCTGTCTGTCACCTTCTTCTTCTCTCTCTCTCTCTCTCTCTCTCCTTCTCTTTCTCTCTCTCTCTCCTCTCTCCCTTTCCTCTCTCCCTCTCTCTCTTCTCTCTTCTCTCTTCCTCTCTCCTCTCTCTCTTTCTCCCTTCCTCCCTTTCTCTCCCTTTCCCTCTCTTCTTTCTTTATTCCTAAACCTCATTCCTTTCTCTAAAACCTTTTCTTTTCTTCCTCGTTCTTCTAATTCATCTCTCCCTTTACTCCCTTATAATTAAACCCAATGCCTTTAAAAGTAAAACAATTTTATCAAATAGCGTAATTCTAATAATTAGTTAAAAAACAACCATGATGGAGAAGGATGGAGGGAGGGAGAGAGAGAGAGAGAACAAGAGAGAGAGAGAGAGAGAGAGAGAGAGAGAGAGAGAGAGAGAGAGAGAGAGAGAGAGAGAGAGAGAGAGAGAGAGAGAGAGAGAGAGAGAGAGAGAGAGAGAGAGAGAGAGAGAGAGAGAGAGAGAGAGACGAAACAAGAAAAAAATATGCATAGGCAAAGACCGCAAGCCATGTACTTGCTCGCTAGAGTTTATAGTTTCGTACATGGTGTGTAATTTTAGCCTGATATACGAGCATTTAACCGCAAAATAAAGAGGCAAGGACAACACCCAAATTCATTACAATGGCTAATGCATTCTGAACACTAAAAAAATATTATGTACATATAGATCAAATAGGAAAATAGTTTGAAAAAAACTGTTGTATAGCTATGGGGAGGAAATAATTCCAGTGTAGAAAAATGTAAAAAAAAAAAAAAAAAAAAAATAGATCCGTCATACACGAATACCAAGATAGCCTACATTTTATCACTGGATAACCTAACGTGTAAAAAAAAGACACATTTACTGATATATTTGACCTTACTGCACTTCATCCAGATTATATCTAAGTAACATTTCAAAGCACCAGGAGAAAGGCCAAGGGCATGTTACTATATAAAGAAGCAATCGATTTCAAAGATCCAATACTAGGGAATGCCACGAGCCAGTCACATCACCTCTGCCTAACCTTCGGCTATGACTCGTTGCCGATTTCTAAGCCATTCAACTTCATCTGTAAACTATATAAGACAATGCCATGCGAAGTACAAATAAATTAATTTAAGAAAGAAAATTTTCATCGAAGATCAGTTCTTACACGTTACGATATCTTCGTTAAATTTGATCCCACAATCGCCTAACACACACACACACACACACACACACACACACACACACACACACACACACACACACACACACACACACACACACACACACACACACACACACACACACACACACACACACACACACACACACACACACACACACACACACACACACACACACACACACACACACACACACACATATATATATATATATATATATATATATATATATATATATATATCCACCAGTGACCAGCTGTGACAATATTATAATTTCTTCACTGTTCAGTTTTATTCCACATAAAATAAATCATCACAATAAAATGTAATAAGGAAAAAAAAACAATAGTAATGACAGTAATATCAATAATATCAATGAAAACTATACCCCACACTACATACCCCTATCCTGACTGCATGCTGTACAAAAAAGGAAAACAAAAGCTGAATATTCTAAATAACTCGCGTGCGTTATCCACCAAAATGCCTCTCTACAGCGCAGGTATGGACACTATTTTTTTCCCCTAATCTAAACAGCTTACTGTATGATGATAATCACAAATACCAATCACGCCAAAATCAAAATCAATGCGTATTTTTTTTTTCTGTGATATGCTCTGACAAGATGTATATATCCATGATAATTATCTTTGACACATTTCACTCATAGTTAGAAATTGTTTGTGATAATAATAGACTATAAACGCAGCTCCTTTAGATTATATGTAATTATCTAAAGAAATTCTCAAAGGTTACAAACATATCAGATGTTTCGTCATCGACTTTCCGCCGAGCAGGAAAGAAGAACTCTGAAAAAAATCGTCCCTCTTAATCAGAATCACGCATTTTTAAAAATCCGATTCTAATGAACGAAATATTTTAATTATCCAAAACCAATATCAGGCCAAACGTCCCCGATCACCTCCTGCGGCCGGAACCTCAACACCATGCAATAGGCAAGTCGCGAAAAGGTTAATATGCAACACTGGCTGCAACTTAAATCAATATGCCTAACAAGAGAGGCAAACATCCTTACGTCACACGCGGTCTCGGCCAATCCCGTTTCGCCGCCACCTGACCACAAGGATACCCGCACACAACAGCACACTGAGGGAACACAGAGGGGAACCTTCTTCCCTCATCCTATCTTATCCCCTCTCTCCTTATCGATCTTTCTTTTTTCGTCTGTTTGCGTCTATCTGTCTATCTATCTCTTTGGAGTTTTTCTTTTTTATTGTATATCTATCTACCTATCTATCTATCAATTAATCCATCTCTCTCTCTCTTTCTCTCTCTCTCTCTTACTATCTCTCTCCCTCTCTCTCTCCTCCCTCCCTCCCTCCCTCCCCCGCTCTCCCTCCCTCCCTCCACCCCTCTCTCTCTCTATTCCCTCGCTCTCACTCCTCTCTCTCTCCCTCCCTTTCCCCCCTCTCTCTCCATCCCCTCTCTCTCTCTCTCCTTCCCTCCCTCTCCCTGTTTCGACCTTTCTCTGTGGGATCTTTCAAGACGCGTCTTATCCTCTTGAGTGCTCCTTGGGACCGATGGAGAAGTTCCGCTCATTGTTCGAAGGAGGCTACAGCGCGCCGAAAGGCTTACTAATGACGACCCTAGGATTGAGATAATCACCAGGAAATCACTGAGTGTAAAATATGACTTATAAGTTGGAGTTTTCGCCTCATTAGCTGGATCAATATGAGCGCGTGGATGTTGCAGAAGCGATGCAACGGCAGGGAGAGTGTCACGCTTGCCAAACAGAGGCTCCGGGGGCGAGCAAGGAAGAGCAGATGCCGAAGGTCTGTTTACACAAGAGGAATAAACTTCGAACAAATTACCGTATGCGGCCGGCTATAACACATACTCATCTGAATAAAGAAAGAGAAGGAAAAATAATATGGAACAGGACGGCTATAAAACATACTTGAAGAAAAACAGGAGAGCAAGAGCAAGTAAAACTAACGTGGAACGTCCTTTTACGCGTAAGGGAAAATTATATATTACAAAAAAGAACTATAAAGCCTAAATCAGTACATATAATCTACGAACAAATAAATATATCTTGGCGTATTTAAAGACTAAATCAATACATATAATCTATATGGAGACTTAATAAATATATGTAATTTACGTCACATACTAGACCACATAAAGGAAAATAAGCAAAACGAAACATATGACAGCTTTCCCCTAACTATCGCGGGTGAATTCAATTACGTTATTTCATCAGTCGTGTGCCGGGGTGAATATGGACAGGTCAGTCATGCAAAAGGATGTCACGCGAGTGCCTACGTAATAATCTATTCTCCAAATGACATATGGATCTGTGAGTATTCATATATCCCGGCTTTTGACGTATCAGAAAAGATTAAAAAAACATTAATGGTAACTCGATATGTTGACGGTTTCATAATATTAATAATGAAGCTTGGTAAAAATTATGGTGAGTGATCTTTTACTACCGTTGAATGTTGTTCAGTTAATTGTCGAGGGGACTAATTCATTTATGCAAGTTGCAAATTCAGATATCACTTTCCGCTAATGATTAACAAGACTTAATATCCAATATAAAATGATGCATTGAATACTTATTGCAAAGAGAGAGATTGACCCAACATATGTGTGTGTGTGTGGGGGGGGGTGCGCGCGCATAAATATAATACAAACACTTTTAATGATGTTTGGATATTCCTCCTGACTCTAGCATTCATCCCACCGCTGGTCGCTCACCAGCAAATGCTCTACATACATGAATGATCTTTAACCTTGTGTGATCGAATCGCTTTTACTCACAAGGACGTCAGAGATTCAGTGATTCTGACACTTTATAGCATCACACTTTCACATTCTCTCTCTATCTCTCTCTCTCTATCACATGATGCTGTCTCACTCGCTGACTCATCCGTCATTATTGCCTCGCTTACTCATCATTCACTCTCCACTTGTTTTCTCTTCCTCCTCCTCTCCACCTTCGAAAACCCGAAGATCAAGACCACTCATCGTCAACATTTGCAACATTCGCAAACAAACCGAAGTCAACCGCGAGAAACGACACGCTCCGCTTCGAAGCTTCGTGTCCCGGAGTGTCAACACACGTTCGCCGCTTCGCTCTCTGTTTTGTCGTCAGTTGTACCGGGAGATTTCGGTTAACTTCCTTCATTTTATTATATAAAGTTGGCCGACATGCTCGTGCTTCATGAATATAAAATACGAGAACTTTGTTGGACTCTTGTTATTTCGCGTCAACGTGAAAACAACGGCCAACAAAGCGACGGGTTTTACATGATGAAGAAGATAGAGGAAATTCATAGTGGGAATTCCAACTTATTCCAATATAAGAGGTTATATACATACATACATACATACATATATATATATATATATATGTATATATACGTATATGTATGTATATGTATGTATATATGTATGTATATACATGTATATATATACATATATATATATATATATATATATATATATATATATATAGATATATATATATATATATATATATATATATATATATATACATATATATATACATGCATGTATGTATATACATGTGTGTGTGTATGTGTGTTTGTTCCTGTGTGTGTTTGTGTGTGTCTCTGCATGTATGTGTCTCTATGTGTATGTGCGTGTGAGTGTGCGTATGTGTACTGTGTAAACAAATATTGAGTTACATGCTTCCAGTTACACATACTGCCCTTCACACAATGGTTTTGATAATCCAACAAAAATAAGAGCACACCCATCTCGAAGATAGGCCTACTTACCTCCATGCAGCTAGCGAAGCAGAACGGAGAGTACATAACAGGCTAGAAGCAACATTGGAAGTGGTCGTATTCACACTTTAACACTTTTCGATGTCAATATTAGAAGTAGATGAAGATCAAGGGCATTTAGGAAATCACAAAAACACCCATTCTCCACTTAGTGTGCTCTCATAAACATTATATAACTGTGTGAAGATCGGCTATGGTAAAAAGCGTTATGCACACACTGTCAGGCAGACCACGGATTTGCATCGAATCTCTTTTAATGTACAGGTATTATTTCAAAGAGTTACCTATTTATATTAGTTACACTGGTATTTCCATATACTGCCCTTGTATAAACAATTCATGCTTAATTTTCAATGTCTGGAAATTTGTTCGGCGAAAAAAAATCTTTTTTTTTTGACAGAAAGCTTCGAATGTAATATTCCGAATTTCTAATTTACATTTTTACATTTTCAGGCACTGCAAAGACAAGATTAATTCATAAGACTTCAACATATATATTTATAAATGATAATGATAATAACAAAAGCAGCAACGAAAATAATAATAATAATGATACTGATAACAGCAATAACAACAACCCCAGTAATAATGATAATAATAACAATCACAAAAAACAACAACAAAATAACAATAATGTTAAATAAATAATAGTGAAAAACTGAGTTAGAAGAATAGCTGGGTTATTCAAGCAAAGTGATAATAACGTAATGTTGAAAGAGAGGACGACATTGTTTTAGATATATAAATATAACATAAAACTCATCCAGCAGCATTGACTAAAACAAAAACCATAATTATAAATACACTTCACAATCAACATATGTATTTAGAAAAAAATAAATAAATAAAAAATCTACCAATCAAATCAACCACGACTCCTTGTACAACTTGTCCCCTTTCTCTTTTTTTCTCTCTGTCTCTCCTTTTACTTTCCCTTCGCATTCTTATCTTTACTTTCTGATTCTCCGCCTGCTTTCTCTTTCCTCTTTTTCCCTTTTATATTTTTGATTTTTCCCTCTTTCATGCTGGTCTATCTTCCTTTTCCGTGCTATTTGATTTTTCCTTTATCGTTCCTTCTCCCTGCTTCTCCTCATTTCTCTTTCTGTCTATCCTCCTTCCTTTGTTCTTATTTCTGCTTTCTTTCTCTTCCCTCCCCCTTCTCATCTTAAGTCTCTTTCTTTTCATTTTACTTCATTTCGCTTCTCCATCTATTCCTTTCTCTTCATTTCAACTTCTTGAACCTCTTTTCGCTCTCCCTTTATCTTCTTCTTCTGTGCATTGTCTTCCTTCCTTACTACTATTCTTCAGCCCCTTTCTCCTCCTCCTCTTCCTCTTCCTCTACACTTCCACTTCTCTCCTCCCCTCTCATAATCCATTATTTCTACCTCACTATCTTCTTCCTCCCTCTACGCCCCTCCTCCATTTTCTTTTCTAGTTCCTCTTCTTCCTTCTCTCTTCCTCTCCCTCCCTTCCCCCCACCCCCTCCCCCCACCCACACCTTGCTCACCCCCGTAGCCATAACAACGCAATCAAGAGCATCGTCATCTGGCATCCCCGAAGTAATGCCATACTGATGCTGCATGTCCACTGTTGTTGTTGTTTTCACTGTCCGTATTCGATTACCGTCTTTCTCTCTCGCTAAGTTTCTCTTTACCGGTATTCTTCTTATTTCTTTTCTTTTCTTTTCTCTCTTTCTTTTAATTTCTTTCTTTTGTCTTTGTGTATTAGTTGTGTAGAATAGGAAAAAAAAAATAGATGGAATCCATGGGGAGAGGGATAGGAGTTTAGGGCGATGGAAGATGGGGTGTGAAGGACGGAAGGACGGAAGGAAGGAAGGAAGGAAGGAAGGAGGGAGGGAGGGAGGAGGAGAGGAGAGGAGGAGAGTGGAGAGTGAGGGGGAGAGAGGACGGGAGAGAGGAGAGGAGAGAGAAGAGAGAGAGAGAGAAGGAGAGAGAGAGAGAGAGAGAGAGAGAGAAGAGAGAGAGAGAGAGGGAGGGAAGGAGGAAGGAAGGAAAGAAAAAGAAAGAGAAGGAGGAGGAAGACGAAGAAAGAAAAAAAAGAGAGAGAGACAGAGAGAGAGCGTGCCCATAAAACAAAATCCAGAGCCTAATCCTAAGATCCGCCATTTCCATCAACATCTTATTTGCGAGAGAATCAGGCCGTAATTGGCCCTCATATTCTTAAGGTCTCTTCACTCGAGCACTGTCTCTGCCTCCATCTGTAAACATCGCTCATAATTAAGTGATCGAAGCCAAGCCACTCCTGGCCATTATATCTCTTCCCGAGCTTTGGTCCTTCGTCGACGTAGGGTTACTTCCGTTACTTGGGTTACCCACAGTATTCTTAGAGTACATGGTAATTCGGCAACTGGCAACTCGTTATAGGTTGCCATAAACCTTTTATTGGTAAAGAAAATAGGGCTCCCAAGCATAGGACTGCGGGAGTCACTGCGTGCATGGAATTTTTCCAGTCTGGTAACGCCGTGAAAGTGACTGGGGCTGCCGTGTTAGAAAGTTCGTTCTGGTAATACTGGTGTTGATGAGATCACCGCCGTAGTGACGAGGCCCGAGACGTGTGAATGTAGAGGTGACGAAGCCACTGATAAAGTTCATCCGTCGAGAATTATCATCGACAGTCATATTATCCGTGATTTCGGATTGTTCATAGTGAAATATAGGACAGGTCTGGATGGAAACGAAAGGGACATGACGATCGAGTCGCAGTGGGTCAGACGAGACGAATAGAAGGTGGATCCTGAGAGTGGAAGTGACGTGGTCCGTGGTCATGCAGGTGAGGGTGGAGTTGTACCTCGTGTCCGGTCCTGCTTTGTCCTTCCTGTTACCGCTACACCCTCAGCCTTCACTCTCATCCTGAACGGTCACCCTAGTTTTCAATACAGAACTTCAATCCCTATGATCTCTCTTTGTCTCTCTTACACATTCTTTACTCTTTATTCCTCGTGCATTGCGTCTCTTTAACGGCCATTGCCACTCTCATCTCCAGTTCAATAGTCCTCACTGAAGCATAAAGGAAAACACATTTATACCGAGTCATTATTCACACCTGAGTTATAGTGACCAAACAGAAAAACACCTGTTCATGCCTAGACAGGCGTTTAATAACTTTTAGAAAAACGTTCTAGACTCGGATTTATCACACGCGA
>NW_028234435.1:16777100-16779600 GCF_977035675.1 Penaeus japonicus
CGTTGGTTTGACACCTTATCATCTGAGTCAGCGTTAACTTTTCTATCGCTTCCACGATTGGCGATAGAACTGCCACCTTAGATCATGGACTTGTCTCCAAACTGAATTAAAGGGCTGGAATATTATGGTCGTCATCACTTCATTTTCATTTTTTGTTCTGCTTCATAATTTCACTTTCGGTCCCCTACACTTCACTCTAACAAAACATCATTACGAATGACAGTGATAATGACCAAGAATCTTGCACTGATCAGTGTCACGATTTTCTCGACTTTGCAATCACAATCACTCCGCGGTCTCGACCCCGCCGGCCATAGAGCTAATCAATCGCAAAAGCGCGCTCACGTTGCCCGAGTCACGGAGCCCCCGAGGTCCACGCTGTCGTTACCACCACACAACACACACTGGTGATGCACGCGTCACACTCGCGTTACTTCCCCTCCCAGCCTCCGCCCCCTTCCACCCCTCCCTCCCACCACCTGACGTCACGCGGAAACTCCTGCTATTTTCCCTCGCTTGTCTTTCTCGTGCCCTCGTGATACGTTTCTTCGGTGTGCCTCTCACGTCTCGGGAGAATTCAACCCACTTCTCTCGATCGACTGACAGGCGACGTCGCTATCGAAAAGTCGAGTACGTTTATGGATATTCAGACACCCGACGACAAAAAAAATGGTAACTGGCACCCACCGGTCGCACCTGGCTGACTCCATGACAAAGTTTCCTAATCCGACGCTCGCTCCGAAAAATAAATATTATTTACACACTATTCATGGATAATCTACTCTACCAGTACATTTCCGACTGAGATGAGAATATATAATTCACCAGGAATTAATTGGACATCACTATACAGAAGGAGCATGAGGCAGCTACATGGAAAATATCAACATACTGTATAGAGACTGTATAACTGTACAGTAGGGACCGACTCAGTGCTTGTGTGGCACTGAGGGGCCACATGACATATCGATTAACTGTATGGTAGATACCGAGTGACCGTATGATAGTTCCAAGTCTACGGTGATTTTATACTGTTCTGTAGATTTTTTTTTTTGCAATAAACGCGCGCGCGCGTGTGTGTGTGTGTGTTTGTGGACCGACAGACACACACACAAACACACACACACACACACACACACACACACACACACACACACACACACACACACACACACACACACACACATATATATATATTATATATATATCTATATATATCTATATATATATGTATATGTATATATATGTATATATATATATGTATATATATATATATATATATATATATATATATATATATAGATAGAGCGATATATAGAGAGAGAGAGAGAGAGAGAGAGAGAGAGAGAGAGAGAGAGAGAGAGAGAGAGAGAGAGAGAGAGAGAGAGAGAGAAATAAACAGATGCAAATATAGATTTCATGGTAATCAGCTTTCATTGCTCAGCGCGCGTTAATCGCCTGAGATATACTTATCAATATCTCTTAATAGGTTATCTTAGAATAACTTCATATACCAATGTAACGACTGGTAACTTGTAAAGTCATTTATTTATAGGATGACATATATGTAGAACAATAATTCTGTGGTATTTTCAAATGCCATTTCGGGTCGAATAAATGAAAATGTTAGTTTATCTAATCTCTTGTGATCATAATCAGCTAATAAGAATAACTTCAACACTTCCAATTTACGATCTAAACCAAAATAGAAGATCAAAGCGACAGGAAAAGGAAAAAAAAAAAAAAAAAAAAAAAACAATAATCAGATCAACCTTCTCCAACCTTCTGGCTCACCGACCGTCCGATAATCAAAAGAATATTTATTGCACCTTCCCTCCCTTCCCCCAACGCCCAAAATATATAAATAAACAAGATGCTGAACTCTAATAAGAAGCTGCCACCCACCCACCCCCTTTGATAATGGCAATCAGCTGGGTTAATCATCCCTAACTCTGCAAGACGAGAAGGTAATCTAGACGGTGAGGGCGTCCCTTGGCGTCTATAAGGGGGACCTGGGCATGCGCTGGTTGGGGTCTAGGGTAAGGGTTATGCTCTGCATTATGCTTGATTGCGTGCGTGCATTTTCGTATTCATATTCCTGTGTAGAGTAATCCAGGTGTGTTTATAAAGAGAGAGGGAGGATGGGCCGAGGCTGTTGTGCATTGGGTGAAGATTTTATTTCGTCGATTTTAATGCAGTATGTTTCGATTTAATCTCTAGTTTTTTTGTTTTTTTTTCACTCTCTGTCTGTTTCAGTTCCTCACTCTTTCTTCCTCCCCCCCTTTACC
The DNA here is from genome assembly GCF_977035675.1 of Penaeus japonicus. Classification (NCBI taxonomy): domain Eukaryota; kingdom Metazoa; phylum Arthropoda; class Malacostraca; order Decapoda; family Penaeidae; genus Penaeus; species Penaeus japonicus. Next base: position 16,779,389 of record NW_028234435.1, read on the forward strand.
TCCCCCTCATTTCAACCTTTACATCCTTTCATCTCTCTCCTCTTTAACTTCCTCTTCTCCTCTACCCCCCCCCTCTTTCTCTCTTTACTTCTTCTATCTCCCACTCTCTCCCTCTCTTAAATTCAAAATTTTCTCCCTCTCCCTCTCTCCCTCTATCTCCCACTATCTATCTCTCTTTACCTCTCCCTCTATCTCCCACTATCTATCTCTCT
>NW_028234435.1:16787100-16794600 GCF_977035675.1 Penaeus japonicus
ACCTCCCCCCTCTCTCTCTCTCCACGACCACCATTCTCTCCCCGCTCCTCCTCCTCTTCCTCCTCCCCTAGCACCTGATGTCGCCTTCGCTCTCACTCATTCTCTCTCTCTCTCTCTCTCTCTCTCTCTCTCTCTCTCTCTCTTTCTTTCTTTCTTTCTTTCTTTCTCTCTCTCTCTCTCTCTCTCTCTCTCTCTCTCTCTCTCTCTCTCCTAATCCCTTTACCCCTCCCTCTCCTATTCCCACTGTTGTTCCCACTCCACACTCCCTTCCCTTCTCCTTTTCTCCCTCCCTCTCCCTTTCCCCTCCCACTCCCTCTCTCCCTCTCCCAATTTCCTCAGTTTCGCTCCTAATTCACATCTCTTCCGAACTTGCAACCGCGGCCACCCCCCCCCCTTCCCCCGCTGTCTTGGCGGCCCAGATGGCTTTCCTCTTCCTTCTTCTAAGACTTCTAAAACTTGTTTCTGTAGCCTTAACTCAACGTCTTATTTCATTTCTATTTTTTATCTTTATTCTACTTTATCTTCTGGTACGTCGATACTTTGGGTTTGGTGGCAGTTGTATCATTGATTCGTTTACTGTCTCGTTTCCCTTGTGCTTTCCTCTTTGAGTTTGGCATGGGTCGCTTTAGCTTCACTGATGCACTAATGGTTCGAAACTGCTTCATTCTCTGAATCATATGTGTTTTTAATGTGGGTCTGAATTCTCGCCTGCTCAAGTAATGGCGATTACTGTTTCAATCCACTGCCATTCCTCTGCTGTTACACGATCTCATGATTCCTTCTCCTCTCCTGGTTCTTTTGAGTCATTCTCCTCTCCCTCCACTCCCCTTTTTTTCATTCCATCACAATGCATCTCACTCTCCTTTTCAATCCACGTGTTTTCATCTTCTGACTTTCCCTTTGTTCTGTTTTTTTTTATCAGTCTTTTTGCGAGTCCGATGTCCCGATCTTTTCCCCCTTTCGTTCATTTTCATTATCGTTCTCTGTCCCAACCTCCCCTTCTTTACTAAACACATTTCCCCTCGGATGAGACTGTCGAGTCACGCCACCATAGCGTGACTCGACGTACGACGTACCTCAGATTTCTGAAAATCATTATTATCACCAGTATCGTCAGTATCATAAATGCTGTGATATTATTTTAGTTCTTTTGTTGTTATCAGTGTTGCGACTGTAATTTTCATAATTTCCTTCGCCTTCAAACTTATTCCTTCCCTCCAGGCTTCCTTCCTCCTCTGCTGCCTAAACCTCCCTAACCCAACCACTCCAACCTCATCCTCGACCCCAACCTAAATCCCCCCCCCTCGAACCCACCCCGTTTTGACCCGGCTCCGTTCATTACCTCTAACCCTCTGCTTCCCCTCCCCTCCTCCCCCGCCTCTCCTCTACCACCCACTCCCCTGCCCTCCCTTCTCTCACCCCCCTTCCTTCCTCCCCTCCCCTTCCTTTCCCCCTCTCTTCTCCCTTCCCCCTCCCTCCTCTCCTCTCCCACCCCTCCTCTCCCCTCTCTACCCCCACCTTCGATTTCCAGTTCTTGCATTTACTCAGAGGTTAAAAATACCGACAGTGACCGAAGCGTATCCTCAAGGTCGGTCGAGTCAAGGGAAAGACCCCGGACATAGAGGGGAAAATGTAACGAATGTGAATAATGGATAAAAGTCAATAAATTAATAAGTAGATGAATACATCGACAGTCAGATGAAACAACAAAAAAAAGAATTGGGTAAATCAACAAGTAAAACAAATATGGTAAAATAATAATCAAATAAAAATAGCAGATAGTTAAATAGACATAAACAATTAACAAGCCACACACGACAGAAATAAATTCGAGAAGAAATAAAAGTAAATTAAATAAATAAGCGTAAATAATTAACAAACCACACACGAAAGAAAGAAATTCTGGGGGAAAAAATAAAGCAAACTAAAAATAATAATAATTTATGAACAATACACCAACGCTAGACCGAAAATACAGTATAAATCTCTTTCGCAAATCCCATCTTCTATATCCATAAATATCCGAACATACGAGGCCATAAGCATGCGGATCTTGGGTAAAGCTGTGTGGATATTGTGGGAGGAGGGGTGGGGGGAGGTGGGGGTCTTGTTGACTAATTATTTTTTATGACGTCATAACTAAACGCGTACAGAATCCGGACACTTAATAGTACTTTTTAAACACAGGTTCAGTTCAGGGAAGGAGTGGAAGGGAAAAGGGAGAGTGTGAAAGCGGAGTGGAAGGGGAAAGGGAGAGGGAGAAAGCGGAGTGGAAGGGAGGAAGGGAGTGGGAGGGAAGTAGGAGAGAGAGAGAGAGAGAGAGAGAGAGAGAGATAGAGAACGAGAGTATGAGAAACAGAGAGCAAGAGAGACAAAAAGACAGAGAGAGCGAAAGAGCTAGAGAGTGAAAGCGACAGAGACAATGACAGGCAGAGAGAGAGAGAGAGAGAGAGAGAGAGAGAGAGAGAGAGAGAGAGAGAGAGAGAGAGAGAGAGAGAGAGAGAGAGAGAGAGAGAGAGAGAGAGAGCGAGAGAGAATAAAGAAAGTTTCGTATCCCCTGTATGCACCCACCGTGCGCGAGGGAGGGAGCATCGAGGGATCCGATCGATTTTAAAACTCAAATGGCCATGAATATTTTATCGTATCTTCCACGTTCCTACGCTCGCCCTTCTTCCGTCCTCCTCTAATCCTCACCCGGGTATTGTTCCAGCCACACGCACGTATACATTCAGGATCCCATACATAAACACGATTTTAATACATATACACATAATTTTACACATGTACATCCATATAAAACCACACACACACACACACACACACACACACACACACACACACACACACACACACACACACACACACACACACACACACACACACACACACACAGACATACGTACATCAAAACCCATCCAGACACAACACAAAACATCCGTCAGTCACATGCAACACATTTTCACCATCGTTCTTTCTCTTCGTCGCCTTTCTACCTCACCAACGAAGGAAGGAAGAAACGAACGAAAATCTCGAAGAAAGAGTGTTCGAGAACTCCCCCCCACCCCACCCCCCGCCCCAGCGCCACAAAATTCTTGATAATTAAATTCCATCTGAGCGTAAGGCCACCGTCGGCTATGGGATTTCGGGTCTATAGAGGCGCCTTTTTCGTAATAAAACAATGCCACGAACTTCCTTATTGTCTTGCGGCTCTTCGGGTGAATGTGACTGTATTATTTTGGCATTTTTTAGTAAAGCAATTATCTTTTAAGGAAGAATTAAATGGATGTGTTTTTGGTGATTATTGTGTTACGCAACAGTCATCTTATATTGGATCTTACTTCTTATAATTTCAAAGAGCGGATGCAAAATGTGATATAGCAAAAGTATAAACGTCTTCCCAGTTAATTTACACTTTTAACTCAATATTGAGTAATTTAAGATAATATTCAAAGTCTGCGGACAAAAATACCCATATATCAAGTGTTATCGGATTTATCATATAAAATAATACAATAAATAGTACCACACAGAATAAAGTCAGGCAATAATCACTCTGGCAGGTAATGGAAATCGTGTAAGTGCCATGATGATAAAGTCATTAGCAACCTCAAAATCACTTAAAGAAAAGTCATCGGTGTCTAAATCTTCCTGACGAAAAGGTTCATTAACATAGGAATGAAATAGTGAGAAAATGAGAAGAAAGTTACGCCATTCTAAACGGGATAAATTTCGGATACTCAGACGAAGAGATGAAAAAAAAACTTCATTCGTAACTTCAAGCCGAACATCCTACGAACGCTGCACAATAATCGACTAACGACTACGCCCTCCCGTTCAGCCTTCCCGTCTGAAGCGAAGCCGAAGCCGCAATTCGCAGTCGGACGAGCCATTCGAGCTGTGGCAGTGCTATCCGTTGGCATTCGCCGTATCGATGAGCTATTGGCTAAAACTCTGTTGGCCAGGGAGGAGGCTCGGCGCTGGAGTCGGGCGAACTTGGTTAGAAAGAGGGAGAAGAGGAAGGAGGAATCTTTAATACGTGGAGCGGTATGGCTGGGGACTTTCCGTCCTGTGGAAGGCAGACCTTTATGGAGAGGGAGTCGGAGAAATGCACAAACATGGAAACACACACACACACACACACACACACACACACACACACACACACACACACACACACACACACACACACACACACACACACACACACACACACACACACACACTCATACACACACACATACTTTCCATAACCGGGTGAATGCCGTTGAGGAAATATACTGTCCATGTAAATAACTGCAGTAAATAGTAATTTCATCCCGCGCATTCGGAAAAAAAATATGTCATGTAATTATATATAAAAAGTACCCAGTTGAGAAAATTATTTACTATTTAGTAAAAGTATATATTCTACCAAATTTCAATTTAAATATGAAGACCACCAAATTGTAAATTTTTATTTCTAGAAATGATTTTCCGAGACAAGAAATACGACAATACAAATTCTCTCTTAATGGGGGTTTAAGATTAAAAAATAAAATATAAGAACCCATTTTTGCCCGTACCTTAGCGGTTTTAAGCAAGAGTGAAACAGAATGATTAGAACCACTTTGCCGGGGAGCCATGTACACGTCATGGAAAATACCCACGGTCGTTATTCTTCACATGACATGCGCACACTTCATTCTGCATGTGGTAACTGATATATCAGTGATATAGCCTTTCTGACTATAGAGAGAAAATTATAATCATCGGGAGACTTAATATACAGATGTTTACAACTTACTCATCAAATGAAAACTGTCGTTGATGTCCGTAGATTTATTCCCGCACACAATTTTGTCATTAACCACCAATAACATCAATAACAACAACCATAATAATAACAATAAGAAAAAAATGATAATAAAAATAACCCAAGTAAACAGTAATAACGACCAGGAACCTCCTCTTTAGTGTGATCAACGACATGCTTGAAGACAAACGCTTCCGCGACACACACTCTTCTGTCACACCCGACCGATGCTTTCTGTGCGCGGCTGGAGGAGCCGCCGTCGTAAAATATAGCAACGAAAGAGGCTCGGCAATGGGGGGGGGGGCTACTTGGAGGGAGGAGGGGGGATGGAAAGGGGAGGGAGAGGGGGGAAAAGAGGGAGGGAGGGAGATTGGATTGGATGACTGAAAAGCCAAGAGAGCAATGGATGGAAGTAATGAGAGAGAGAGAGAGAGAGAGAGAGAGAGAGAGAGAGAGAGAGAGAGAGAGAGAGAGAGAGAGAGAGAGAGAGAGAGAGAGAGAGAGGAGAAATAGAAAGAGAAGAGAAGGAGAGAGATACAAAGAGTAAAGAGAGAAAAATAGGAAGAGAAAGATCAATAAGAGCAGAGAACAAGATAGAAAGATACAAAGAGAAAAGAGATAAGAAGAAAAGAGAAAAAGATATAAGATAAAAAAAAATCCGTGTGCAGTCTTCTGTTGAATGCGCAAGAGAGCAAAGATTTAGTGCAAGGAAATCTCAGGAGTCTCGACGTGGGAGGAGGATAAGGAGAAGGAAGAGGATGATAGGAGAGGGATTATAGGATGGAAGAAGATATAAGGAGAGACAGATGGAGCAAAGAAACAAAGAACAAGGAAAAATATAGAAAGAAAGAGAAATGAAAGACGAGTGAAAGGAAAATCCTAAAATCATAACTCGAGCGAAAAAAAGAAGAAAAAAATCAAGATAGCTGAGCGAAAGAAAAAGACAAAAGAAGAAGAAGATAGAAAAGTGCTTGAAGAGACGAAGATATAGAGGGTCCTCGGTTGAGAGACGCAAATCCCGGACTATGAAGAGGTTTTACGCTGATTGGTATGACCGGAAGTGCATCTAATCACGACCTGCTTTGACCCAGTTGGGAGGAGGAGTTTATAGAGAAACGAACGAAAGAGAGAGAGAGAGAAAAAAAAAAAACAGAAGAGGAAATTGAAAAGAGAGAAAGAAAGTCCAAATAAATAATTTCGAGGAGAAAAACAACAACAACAACAAAAAACAAGCAAACAAACAAAAATCTGGAATAGAAATAAAAATATTCTTAGATAAAAAAAAAAAATACGAAACGAAGAAAAATAAAGAGACAAAACATCAAAACGGAGAAAATACGAAAAAGTGACAAAGAAAAAGATTCCACAGTGAGCCTAATCTTGCCTTTGGGGGAGTCTTTCATCCCGCTAATTGAGCCGAGGGATCGGCAGCATCTTCGAGTAATTAGAGACACTAAATCATCTTCCTTAAATTAAATATCTTCATCCCGACCTGGGGACTATCTCCCTCTAACAACCCCCCTCCTCCCCCTCCCCCTACCAAACCATCCCCACCCTTTTGGTTAACGAAGAAATGAAAATCGAAAGAAAATGGAATTTTGTAGATACTTAAAGTTCCTTCAAATTTCAAAGCTTTTCCCAAAGCTATACTTCGAAGTGCTTCCATGTAATATTTCTTCCCTCGGGGAAACACACAAAGACAACCACATAAACCAGACCCTATAGAAATACTGTAGAGAGGAGAACAATGCATCTCCACAGCATCCGCTATCTCATCTCGCCTAAGTCCTTCCGCACAGCATCTTGAAGGGAGGCGAAAGGAATACATTATCCTCGGAGGAGTCATCGTTCCCTTCGAAGATGGCGAAGTGCCGCTCCTCTTCCATCCGCGCCGCTGTGGGGTCGTTGGTGGCACTCAGAGGAAAAATATGAAACGCGCTGCCGTATGGAAACTCGAGACCGTATAGATTCGGTGGTAAGACACCTAATGTTCTTTCTTTCTTTCTTTCTCTCTCTCTCTCTCTCTCTCTCTCTCTCTCTCTCTCTCTCTCTCTCTCTCTCTCTCTCTCTCTCTCTCTCTTTCTCTCTCTTTCTCTCTGCCTCTGTCTCTGTCTCTGTCTCTGTCTCTCTCTTGCTCTCTATCTCTCCATCGCTCTCTTACTCTCTCGCTTCCAAACGTGCCTCCATTATACTTTAAATCCTGCTTTAAATCCAGAAAGATACTGCTCTTGCTCTCACTCGCCCTCTTGCTCATCTCTCTCTCTCACTCTTACTCTCACTCTCCCTGTCCTTCTCCTTCTCCTCCTCTCCCTCTTCCCTTCCCACTCAAACTCTCACTCCCACTCTCACCATTTCCTCCCTCTTTTCATTCCTTCTTATTTCATTTCTCTCCTATTTCTCTCCATATCTCTCGCACTCAATCTCTCCCTCTGTTTCCCTTTTCACTCTCAATATCCTCCCCTATCTCTCCAACCCCCACCCACCACTCCCTCCACCACCCAAAACCCAACCACACTCACACTCTCCGCCATTACTATTCAGAATCCCGCTGTTCCATTACGCTTTCCTCTCGTCATTTGAAAGATTAATCATTTAATCCACTTCTGTTCTGACGGGATAGGCAATGTCCTTACATCGGAATTCCAGGTCGAAGATTACTGTTTTCAGTTCTCTTGTAACCGGATTTTTTTTTTTTTTTAAGGAATGTG
>NW_028234435.1:16807100-16809600 GCF_977035675.1 Penaeus japonicus
GCAGGCGGGAGGAGGCTGCCTGCCGACCTGGTCCGCCACCTCGCCCACGGGAAGGAAAAGGACCGCACTTCGTAGCTATCCTCTTTAATACTCGCCCTGCATTATACACATACGCCAGCGACACGGTCTTGGCGGTTTATACTCATTTAGACTTTATTTCATCGCGGGTCGAGGGAGATCTACGCCAGCGCTGACGCCAGATCCCTCTCGCCAAAGGGTCGGCGCGGGAGAGCTCAAAAAACGTTGTACGGGTTTATAGGAAAAGTTTCAGAAAAAGGACTTCTGCCTTGTCTGCAACCGCGGATGACTCATCCCGGCTCGTGACGTAGGCAGAGCGGGCGGCCGCAAAAAAGGAATCTCCCAAGATGAAGTCCGAAGGGAGGTATCAGCAGGGGGGTCTTTCACCATCTTTATTTCTGGAATTTATGACGGGGATCTGCTGGTCGTAATGTCTTGCTGGCATCTTAATTGTAGTTAACTCTGCAGGTAATGATGACTGATGGACGGTTATCATTCTTCAGGCAACCAATGATGTTGCGCAGTTCCGTCTGCACTTGACCAAAAGAGCCAGAAGTACGACGAGTATCAGAGCTGTGAGCAAGAGCTGTCGTAATGTTTATCACATGCGTAATGTTATGTCCATTTCCTCGAGAGAAAGAAAAATCTTTTCATAGAACAACAATCACCACCTGAACGACGAACATATCTACGAACTAAATTCCTCTTCCAGGTTCAAGAGGGACGGACTTGTTCTATTTAAATCGCCTTCGCTTCATAACCACAACAAGTGATTGTGACAACATTCTCCCAACATGACCAACAATGTGGTTTCCTCCACTACTTTCGGGTCGCCTCAGATATTGGTGGGAACATCCGTAACCATGACAACCAGAGTGACGTCACAGTCCAACCCACAGCGTTACCAACTTTATCAGATCATGTATTCTTTTAAAACAATTTCAGCGTCATTATCAAGCCTAATCTTGATGAAGTGAAGATAAAGACATCTCGATGAGATAGACGATCGGGCTCAACTTCATCAAGCACAAAGAGACAAACAAAGCCATTCCAAAAGGAAAAAAATACTCAGAGAAAAAGTACAAGAAGTAGAGTCAATGACCAGAGCCAGAGGGGTCGCGTGCTCCCCTCCTATGGTGTGAATGAATGAAGCTCTCATCCCTTAATGATGGTATGAATCATGATGGAGATGAAATAACCTGAGTTCGCCGTATATCATCTTTCCGCGTTTTGTGTGTGGGTGTGGTTTTATCTATTTATTTTGGAGAAAGTAAGATATGTAGAGAAAGTAAGAGTGAAAGAGAGAGAGAGAGAATGAAAGAGAGAGTGTGTTTCCGAGTACGTGTGCGTGCGTGCGTGCGTGCGTGCGTGTGTGTGTGTGTGTGTGTGTGTGTGTGTGTGTGTGTGTGTGTGTGTGTGTGTGTGTGTGTGTGTGTGTGTGTGTGTGTGTGTGTGTGTGTGTGTGTGTGTGTGTGTGTGTGTGTGTGTGTGTGTGTGTGTGTGTGTGTGTGTGTGTGTGTGTGTGTGTGTGTGTGTGACTGTGGGTGCGTATGTGTGTTTGTGACTGTGTGTGTGTATGTGTGTGTGTGTAGGTGTGTGTGTGTGTGTGTGTGTGTGTGTGTGTGTGTGTGTGTGTGTGTGTGTGTGTGTGTGTGTGTGTGTGTGTGTGTGTGTGCGTGTGTGTGTGCGTGTGTGTGCGTGCGTGTGTATTATGTGTGTGAATATGTATGTGAATATATGTGCGTGTGTGCCTGTGTCCATAGATCTTTACGCAACAGACTCTCCCATGCATGCAATTCCCCCTTGTTCGGCTACACGGAGGTTGCATATGCAGGGCAAAGTGAGCGATCGCGGCCGTGAGTACATCCTTAAGTCGACGCCTGCGCGGTAGGCTTCGGGTCGAGCACGCCCTGTGGTAATCACGCCTTCGACATCAAAGCACCCCCGCCCGACATGACAAGGGCGTTGCGTGTGCTGCGAGATAATGTGTCATCGGGAAATGTGAAGTGTTTTGACGCGAGGGGAAGAGCATGGGGGAGATGGAGAGGAGAGGGGAAGAGGAGAAGGAGAGGAGAAGGAGAGAGGGAAAGATAATGAAGTGATGATGAAGGGAAGGGAAAGTTAGTGATATGAGTAGGATAATGAGGGAGAGTTGTTCCAGGACTAAGGAGGGGGGGGGGCGCGAACGGCATAAGGGGAAACGAAGGATAAGAAGGTATAAAACGTGATAAGGAGAATAAACACCATGACAGCTTAAAAAAAATAGAAACGGATTCGAGGGAAATGCAAAGCAGATTCCGAGAATAAAACCAACAACAACAACAACAAAAGACACGATAATAAATGAGAAATAATAATAAAAAGATAAATATCACAAGGAAACCACACACTATGACGACAAGAGGACACATGTTGGGGCAAGGAAAAGGTTCGAGCTTATGATAAGGTCAGACTCACGCTTCCTTCTGCCGAGATGGTTCCC
>NW_028234435.1:16814600-16824600 GCF_977035675.1 Penaeus japonicus
TGCTCGTTAGCGTAGCAGAAGCATGGGAGGGGGAGGGAGGGAGAGAGGGAGGGATGGGATGGGGAGGGGTTCTGACCCTTCTCGCACCACTGCAGACAACACAAACAAGACAAACAAACACGTTCATCTTCGTAAATCGATTCGATCTCGAGACAAATGTCCCAATTTGGATACAGTCGTCATCGAGCGTGGGATGATGATGTAGTCATATTCTCTGTCATATATTCGTCATATTGCCATCCATGCTTAGGCAAATTGGTTGATTTTATCTTCTAAAATTTGAGAAAATTACATCATATTAATTTATTGGTGGGTTTCATCCCTCGCCACCCCGGCGATCTCGGTAAAGTATCTCAATTAATTTAATCGCAACTTCTCACTCGCTATCAAAGGTAACGCCATCGGCTTCCCTCCGCCCCCCTAATCTAATTAGCAGAAGGGATGACATAATTGATTAAAAAATCTCGAAACTTAAGACCCCTTTTGATAAAAGTAGCCACGTTATTACACTCTCTCGCTCTGGTCCCAATATAATGGACGGCTTACATGCTAGCGGTTTGTCTTTCTCTTTCCCCTTACCCCTTCCCTCTCCCTTTTCCCCTCTCATTCTCCCTTTTCTCCTTCCTTCTATCCCCTTCTCCCTCCTTCTTCCCCTTCCCCACTCCCCTTCCTCCCTTTCCCTCTCCCCTTCTATTCCCTTCTCCCTCCTGCTTCCTTTTTCCACTCTCCTTCTAACCCTTTCTCCCTCCTTCTTCCCCTTCCCCACTCCCCTTTCTCCCTTTCCCTCTCCCCTTCTATTCCCTTCTCCCTCCTGCTTCCCCTTCCCCCTCCCCTTCTATCCCCTTCTCCCTCCTGCTTCCCCTTCTTCCTCCCCTTCTATCCCCTTCTCCCTCCTACTTCCCTTTTCCCTCTCCCCTTATTATCTCCCCTTTCTCCCTTTCCCTCTCCTCTTCTGCCCCCTCCCCTTTCCATTTCCCCTCCCATTCTCTCCCTCCCCCTCAGTCACCCCTATCATCGAGCGTCGAGGCGGGGCGTTAAGAAGAATGGTAGAAAGGAGAGTGGGAGTTGAGGGGGGGTGAAGGGGGGTAAAGAGGGGGGGGGCAAGGGCTGGGCCACTCACAGCATGCACTCCACTATACAGTTATTGATCACGTCAAGTCAGCATTCTCGAAGTGCATGGCGCTTCAGGCATGACCCATTGTACTGGACCGCCAGCAACGCATTACTGGAAATACCTTGAGGAATTAACAATCGGGTGCAATGACCTTTCAAAATATTGTGTGTGTGTTTATGTTTGTGTTTATGTTTGTCTTTATGTGTGTGTTTGTGTGTGTGTGTGTGTGTGTGTGTGTGTGTGTGTGTGTGTGTGTGTGTGTGTGTGTGTGTGTGTGTGTGTGTTTGTATGTGTGCGTGTGCATATGTGCGTCTTTGATCATGGTTTGTGCGTAAACCTGTGTCCGTATATGCACTCACCTTCGTACATATTATACCAAAAGCTAAGAAGCAAACCAAGACAGAACAAAGCCCCCCAAAAATAGATAAATAAAAACCCGCCCTAAAAGAGAATTAGAGGCTCAGTGAGCACGCCTGAGTAGAGGGGTGGGGAGGTGGAGACAAAAGCCTTCCAGGACAATCCCACTTATGCCCAGATGAGGCATTTTGGGACTCCCTTGACTAGTTGACAACAAATGTCCTCCTTTCAGCACGTGAAGAACGAGACGCAGGATTTTTCCCTTCTTGTATATTTGCAAACTGCAATTTTTAGGTCGGGGAACATAGCTGTGTGAGAGTATTTATGAAAGCCGGTATACTTATGTATACATTTGTTTTAGCATAAATGTATGTGTATATATAAATGTTTGAATGAAACTTCTCGTCTGTGACTGTAAAATTCTATGCATTTTCGTTTCGTATATATAACAACATGAAATTCGTGGAGAAGAAAGAGGAAAAGGCTGAGGGAAAGGAGGAGGAAGGGGAGTAGGAGGAGGGAGAAGAAGGGGAGGAGGAGGAGGAAGAAGGGGATGGGGAGGAGGAAGAGGAGGAGGAAGAAGAGGAGGAAGAAGAGGAGGATGAAGAGGAGGAGAAGGAGGAGGAAGAGGAGGAAGAGGAGGAAGAGGAGGAGAAGGAGGAGGAGGAGGAGGAGGAGGAGGAGGAGGAGGAGGAGGAGGAGGAGGAGGAGGAGGAGGAGGAGGAGGAGAAGGAGAAGGAGAAGGAGAAGGAGAAGGAGAAGGAGAAGGAGAAGGAGAAGGAGAAGGAGAAGGAGAAAAGAAGAAGAGGAAGAAGGAGACGTAAAAGAAGAAGCAAGTGGAGGAGAAGGAGAGGGTGAAGAGTAGGATGAAGTGAAGGTGACGAGTAAGAGGAAACTGCGGAAAAAATGAGAATAAGGAGATAAAAAACGAGGCCGATGAGGGGGGGTGGGGCACTTGTACAGTCACTGAGGCAAGAAGATTTAGGCAAAAGAGCGTAAAAATGAGGACCAATAATGGAGTGAAAGACGAAGAAATTAAATGAGACAAGATAGAGCAAAAAAACGACAGCAAGAAAAAAACTCAAATCAACACACATAAAATCACTAAATTACCCACCCCCCCAAAAAAAAAAAAATAATAATAATAAAAATAAAAATAAATAAATAATAATAATACTATTAATATTAATAATAAATAAAATCAGAAAGAAAAATATAAAATAGAAACAAACACCACCAAAGCCCCAAGACATAAAGTAGATAGAATCACCAGACTGGAAGAGGAATGGCGGCGCGACAAGGGAAGAGACAGACTGGAGGGAAAATAAAAATGAAAACCATCGAAGGAAGATGCCAAGGGGACGCTCGTAATGACCAGGGCAAATCAGGGGGTGTTGCGGCAAGGGAAAGCGAGCACAGACAAGGGATAGTGGGCAGAGATAAGGGAAAGCGAGGGCAGATCAGGGATAGCAGGCGAAGCTAAGGGATCGCGGGAAAATATATGGGTACGTGTAAGGGAAAACTTACTACGAGGAATAGTGGGGAAAGAAAAGGGATAACGGGCCACGGTACAGAATAGCGAGCACAGACAATGGATAGAGGGCAACGATAAGGGAAAGCGAGCACAAACAATGGATAGAGGGCAACGATAAGGGAAAGCGAGCACAGACAAGGAATAGCGGGCAACGATGAGGGAAAACGAGCACAGACAATGGATAGTGGGCAACGATATGGGAAAGAGAGCACAGACAAGGGATAGAGGGCAACGATAAGGGAAAGCGAGCACAAAAAAAAAAAGACAAGGATAGCGGGCGAAGGCGATGAGGGCAAACGAGCAACAGACAAGGGATATAAGGGAAAGCGAGCACAGACAAGGGATAGTGGGCAACGATAAGGGAAAGCGAGCACAGACAAGGGATAGAGGGCAACGATAAGGGAAAGCGAGCACAGACAAGGGATAGTGGGCAACGATATGGGAAAGAGAGCACAGACAAGGGATAGAGGGCAACGATAAGGGAAAGCGAGCACAGACAAGGGATAGCGGGCAACGATAAGGGAAAGCGAGCACAGACAAGGGATAGCGGGCAACGATAAGGGAAAGCGAGCACAGACAAGGGATAGCGGGCAACGATAAGGGAAAGCGAGGACAGACAAGGGATAGTGGGCAAAGATATGAGAACGTGTTGGGGACTGCTAACCACAAGGGATAACAGAGCCTCGTACGTTGGTGAGGAAAGGAAATAATGCAATTATGTAAACGTATTTAACTGATTCTAATAGTTTATTCAATGGCTTATGAAAATGTATTTAACTGATTATAACAGCGTATTCAACTGATTATGTCAAGGGATAAAATGGAAAGTCATTGTAATTGTTCATCCTTAAACGTTTTCTGCACTCTTTTATGACACCGCAAATGGCAATGTAAAGAGAGAGAGAGAAAGAGAGAGAGAGAGAGAAAGGGGGGGTGGAAGGGGTAGGGGAGAAGGAAGAGTATCATATTTAGGCAAATATAAAATCTTTTTCTTAAAATATCCCACTTCTAGTCGTCAGTTCTATTTCAGTTTATTTCTTCAGGTAAGATTTGAATTGTTAATGGGATGCCGGAATCTTCACTTAAGTGGCACAAACTAAAAATAGAAATTACTCCAAAAGAAAGAAAAAATGCAAGAATCCTTAATTACCTCTCGGCATTATCTCATTTCTTTCTTTCTTTCGCTAATTATCTCTTGCATTATTCTAATTCCCCTCGACGCAAGCACATTCTCACCCACGTGATGCCGCAGCCTCCCGCGTGTTAATTCTGATACTCGCTAAAGCCGCACGCCGTTCAGCAGCTCAATGAAGCCCTGCTGCTGTTGTTTACGACCTGCCGAAGCTTTGTTTTGCGAGCGATATTGCGCAGCTAAGATTGCAATGGAATCGGACAGAGGCCATTAAAGGTATGATCTATGGACGCGTTTCGCTTACTATGGTGTACTACGAGAGGGGTTTTGGGAAGTGTGATTCTATTGTAGTATCTTGGGTCGGTTTGCGATTGGTAAATGTTTATAAAAAAAATTCATCTATGTCATCGTCATCTAACTCTTTAAAACGCGGAATGAAAATTCGCACATTAAGGTGAATTTGCTTGAGTGTCACTCATCCATGATTAAATATGTATCTGTGAACTGCCCCGCTTGGATATACATTTTGTAACTAACACCCAACTTTTTTTTTCTAATAAAACCTTATTGACCTAAACTTCAAAAAAAACTATTCTTAATCCACCACATCGCACTGCAACAACACGCTACAAATCATTATTCCAGTCATTTCACGAAACCAGAAATCCTGATACACTTCAACTACTCTCCCTTTTGCTGTCCCCTTCTGCGAGAACCGAAAAAGAAATCACAAAGCACCTCGGCAACATGAAAACCTCCCTCTCCTTGCCGCCTCAGTGCAAACCTGAAGATCTTTCGCAGGTTTCAATATCTATTCGCGGAGATATTCAGTTCTGAGGCTTCACTATTCTCCGAAATGTTGAGTCTCTCGAGGAAAAAATCCAATATGGCATAGGAAACCTCTGAACCTACTAATCTGTGTCGAAAATGGAAGGTTCTACGAGTGTACATTTGGAATATTTGTTGCGTAAATAACAACATACGCGCAAGGAAAGGCGGAAAGATAAACGAGAGGGAGACGGAGAGCGGTGTTCTGTTTACCTTTCTATAAAAAAAAAACGTCAATCTGTATTCTCATCAGATATTGTTAAAAATAAAGAAAATTCAAAATCACACTTCACTTCTAATAAATCCACTGGTAAACGGAAAACGAAACAGACAACTAGAATAAAAGCCGATATCAGAGAACTAAATGATGATAATGACAAAAAATAAAAAATAAAATAAAAAGTTATATACAACACAAGGGCTGCAGTAATGCACTAAACCAGATTAACCATCTGTAGTTCTGTCATGCAACGGCGATGTGACTTGAATCTGGATGAAGACAAATTCTCGTTTTAAGAGACCATTCATTTTTCCTTCTGTTCTGTTCCTTCTGTGGGTACGAGACATACCATAATTCAGTGACTTTACTCTTATTACATGGGTAAATGCGGCTCGAAATTATATTAGAAAAAAAAACGATACACTAAATTAAAGGTTTCTGACAAATAATGCTACGGAATTACTTGTGTAGGCAGACTGGGAAAGGTCATCCCTGCCAATAATAATTATAATGTATTTAAGCCAGAAAATGAGAGACAGACCAGTAGAATTAGCGTTCGTGGTATCTATATGCACAGGTACACGCACTCATATATACATAAAACGTATGTTTAGACGCATATGAATAAAGAGACGCATAACTCGATTTATTACATAAAAGGTCAACAGCACCAAGGAACATCTGCTCCAATCAGTCGTTAACACACAAATATTAGCAACAGATACAAAAGCTATAGTGAACGCCGATGATATGTAGGCATACTGGCATGAAATAAAACTTGATTCATAACTGCAACAGCACAAACGGCCACATAAACCATTAAAATGTCTCGTTATACAAGAAATCTTATTACAGAGAAACACGATGCCTGTGGATATACGAATTCCGTAAAGGGGAACATATGAACATTACTCTTTTAACAACGTAGTATTTTTTTGTGGGTGTTTATCATTAATTACTGGACTTCTCGGCCATCTCTTTCTCTCTCTTTCTCTCTCTCTCTCTCTCTCTCTCTCTCTCTCTCTCTCTCTCTCTCTCTCTCTCTCTCTCTCTCTCTCTCTCTCTCTCTCTCTCTCTCTCTCTCCCTCTCCCTCTCTCTCTCCCTCTCCCTCTCCCTCTCCCTCTCCCTCTCCCTCTCTCTCCTCCTTTCCCTCTCCCTCTCCCTCCCCCTCTCCCTCCTACTCTTCCTCTCCCTTTCCCTCCTTTTCTTCCTCTCCCTCCTACACTCGCTCTCCCTCTCCCTATCGAGCGCTTTTGTGTTCTTACACTGTAGTCTCTCACTCTTTCTTTAAATCATTACCGAACTTAGGACGAGACTGTTAACCAATCGTCTGACAGTCCCAAGATTTAAAAACATGTGGCAGTATCCTTCGTTATCAAATAACTAATCAGTAACGACTTCTTCTTCAAGAAACCCAAAGCATTACACATGGTTTCCTAACCAATAATCGTAAGTAACCAGCCATAAAAATAACCAACGACCTAACTTTGGGGAGAATACCGAAAGGTGACCAGATTCCGTTCCTCGTTGGACGTTCCTTGATGACACCACACTTCTCCAGCTTCTCCAGCTTCTCCAGCCGCCCTTGAATCTTACATGATGTTTGGCTCACTTGAATCCCTGCCTGACTCGGTTCCTCCCAAAAGTCCACATGATTTAAGCATGAGTTGATTTTTGCGACAATTTGTGTTTTTTTCTTTTTCTTTTCTTTTTCGTTTTTTTTTTTTTTTTTTTGATTGTGTAAAGCGAGGTTGTTTGGTTCAATTAATATTGAGGCTGAGGTGAAGATTATTATCATTAGATTAAGATAAATGGTCTTTGGTTTGAGATTCTTCGTTTATTTGATCTGCTCTTAGTATGAGTAAATGTCTTCTGTTTTCGTCTGTCCCATTTCTCGTTTCAATGAAAATCTCTTCCAGCGTTCCTCAGTGCATTTCGTGGAAGCTTCCAGATCTTTCTGCCTTGGAGTTACGTGTGTAGCGGAGCATCACATGGATTTTACGTTTTCAATGGATCACTAATAAGATCTGTGAATATAGGTTACGAGCCACGGTTCCCAAAGTCTATTGTAGAGAATTGAATTTCCTTGTCGGTATTCCAAGACTGGGAAAAACACCCATGGCGCCTAGTGAATGCCATTCGACTTCAAGAATATCAGACCGTTAACGAAGTGCATGTGTTGGAGGGAAATGAGCTAGCGTTCGTAAGTAAAAACAGTTCCCCTTTTGCAAGCATTATTTCCCATCCTCCCCCTTCCCCCTTTCCTCCCACTCCCTCTCAGACACCAACTTTCCCCTCCCGTCGCTACTGCAGCCTTGCCACGGCCTTGCATGGCGCCTCCCTGTCCCCGCTGGCACTAGCTGGCCCTCTCACTCTCCCTCTCTCTTTCTCTCTCTCTTTCACTCTATCTCCCCCTCAGGCACGCTCTTTTTCTCTTCCCCCACTCTTCTCTCTTCCGCCTGTGACCTTGTTCCTCGTCCGGCTCATGGAAGACCTTGTCATGCACACTTATTCTAGACAATTATACATGAAAACGCCTTAAAACCGTGAGACGTCCAATACCACGTAAGCCTATTCGCAATAAAAATGTACTGGAAACTTTCCAAACTCTTCCTCGCGTTGCATGACTTTGCATGTCACTTTGCAGCCTCGCCTAGATCATGTTCCTAAATGTGCACACGACTGGCGCCCTCACCGCGCCGCCCGTCCGCCCTTCCGCCTGCTTGCCCCTCCCCCTTCCCCAAACCCCTCCCCCCCTGACCCCTCCTGAGACCCAACCCCCTGCCCATACTCCCTCCTTCCCATCCTGACATCTATTTCAGCTTCCCCTTTGCTTTCTAGGACCTGACCTTCAGCGAGGGTGACCTTTCTCCCTCTCGATCTTAGTTCATTAGTGATTGACCTTATCTAACAAGGAACATTTTCGTTACGGTTGACTTTTCTTTTTCATACTTGATATCTCTGTCAGTCTTGCTTGTCCTTCCTACTTAGCATTTATTGTGATTTCCTTCTCGATTTATGCAGCTCATTCTAACAGCTGCGTTCGTCATTCTCATTCTCGTTCTGAGTATCATTCTCTCTCTCTCTCTCTCTCTCTCTCTCTCTCTCTCTCTCTCTCTCTCTTCTACTGCTTTCTTCTAACCTCATTTTTCATGTTCCTTGCATCTGTGTTTGTGCGTCTGCGTGTGTCGTTGTTTAGTTTGTTTGAATGAGTCTAAAATCAGGAATGTTATATATATATATATATATATATATATATATATATATATATATAAATTCAGATATATGATGATAATGATGATATATATCTTGTGATGTGTGTGTATGATGATGATATGTAAATGGATATATATGTGATGTATGTATGTATGTATGTATGTATGTATGTATGAATGTATATAATATATAGTAATATATATAATATATATAATATATTATATATATATATATATATATCTGTGTGTATGTATGTATGTATGTATGTATATATATATATATATATATATATATATATACCTATATATAGATAAATAGATAAATAGATAGATAGATAGATATAGGTCTATATAGATAGATAGATAGAGAGTGAATCTTTTAGTTTTTATATATGAAAACCTTCATTACAAAAATGATCTTGGAACCTTCCAGGCAAGACAGACTGGCTCCAGAAACCTGCTTTCCCCTCAAATCCTCTCTGAACTGAACTCTCACAGCGAAGAGTCCCGCTATTAAATGCCACAAGGCGAACCCATCAAAGGTTCAAGTTCAAAAAACCGGCAACATAACCAATGCGCAATGAGCTCGGCCTTCCTTGAACACACACACGCTTTAACACCTCACATTCAGGCACGGATTTGCATGGTGCATACATTGCCCCCCACTGCAACACCCTAAGCGCTGCCACCTGCATTGCAACGGCTATTCTAGCGTCACCCGATGGCAGATCCGCTACGCAATCACATTCCCGATTGCGTATGAGATGCCAGCGCAAGGGCGGGAAGCATGCATAGCTTTCATGCGTAATGACAGCAATTATCTGTTCTCCCCCGTGGCCTATGACGGAATCTCTTCCAAAGGCGAGGAAATGCACTGCGGGTCATTCTATCGGCGTGGAGTTTTGGCAGGTAGTGACGAGGTGATCATATCTATGCGGAAATGGTTCGTGTGGCTCATTTGTGTCATGGTATGCAAGTCGTTCAATGAGGTTAAATGATGCGCGAGGCATAATGAAAACACGAAATTCTACGGTGGTAAAAACCCCGATTCGCAGCCGAATTCAACAGAAAACGGATGCAATTCGTTACGATAATTTGGTAATGGAATTATCTGAAAACAATTTAGTGAGACACTTCGGACTCCAACAAATACAAATTCAGTGCATATAGGGAATGAATGGTGCGCACCCACACAAACGCACAAACAAGCACCTCCCACGTCTCCGCCCACTTATGCATTCGCTCCGGTCTTAACATCTTAAATATACCGGAATGTAAATTCTTACTCACCCTCGACATGATGTAGAGCAATTAATATATCCCGAGCATATCAAACACACCACACAGTCGAATCAATACTAGTGAGTTACGCGACTGTCCGACAGAGGACTCTGGCTCCAGTCAACAGGCCCGCGAGGGGTAACATCTTTGTCCTTTTGCCTATATTAGGTATTTTTTTCTTATTCTTTTCCATGGGGCTATAAGACGAATTCATTACTTTTCATTTTCCAATTTGATATATATATTGATCCATCTTACCGGTTTAAACGCTAAAAATAGAACAAATTAATAATGTATAAATGTTCTACCTTAGTATCC
>NW_028234435.1:16829600-16839600 GCF_977035675.1 Penaeus japonicus
AGAATGGCATTGAAGGCATTTGACTTAAAATGTGACAAGACTGACCAGTAAGTGAGGTGTCACTAGAAAATAATGGACACTTGCTTGTAATGAACAGTTACTGTTTAACTGTTCAAGAGATAGTGTAAAACAAATATCAGTATACTACATTATTTGAAGAACTCTCAATTATAGCTCTTAAGTGATAAGTTTAATGTAAAATTATTGAGTAATAATGGTTTACTTGTCATCATGAGGCAATATGGTTGTGCACCATATTAAAGTTTAATGTGATAATTTGATATGTCAAGGAGCTTTATGCATTGTTAAGCAGGAAGCAAACTTGTTTTTAGTCACACAAATGTATTTCTGTCCTTTTTATGTTTTGATGAAAATGCACATAATACCCAATTTTGGTAAAGGAATTGGTATGTAGAATCTTTAATGATGTATAATGATATTCATGGCAATTCATGTATCATATATATATATATATATATATATATATATATATATATATATATATATATATATATATATATATATATATATATATATTATTTTTTATTTTTTATTTTATTTATTTTTTTTTTTTTATGATATTCTATGTTAAGATACATAAAAAGTTATTTTTGTTATGCTATACCTCCTGTATTGGGATATCTTATGAAGATAGGTTGGTAATATTCCAGGGAACTCCTTGTGATTTGGTCACTGGAGAAGAGAGAAGATTTGGAAGTGCTGAAGGATCATCTGCAAATCATGTTGCTTGTACAGTAGAAATGACATCTGTCTCGACCATGTGTAAGTAGTTGTTGTTGGAGTTGATGTTATTGATTTTGTCGCTGTAAGAGTCTGTTCACTAAAAAATTTAAACATTTATATTAAAACCTTGCATTTCGCAGATGATGTTGCTGTGATTGATGAAATCCAGATGATAAAAGACCCCCAGAGAGGATGGGCTTGGACACGCGCTTTCTTAGGCTTATGTGGAAGAGAACTGCACGTGTGTGGTGAGGCGTCCGCTATTCCCCTTGTACAGGAACTGGCTCTTCTCACAGGCGAGGAAGTTGAGGTTAGATTAAAGTAGATTAAGGTAGATTAGAGTAGATGTTTATTGTTTATTATTGTCCCAGAAACAGACCAAGAAGAGGTAATTTAGAGAACAACTCAGTCACATGTTAATGTTCATGTACGATATGGATTAATATTTGATAGGAGAAGATTATACTAAATCAATAGATTTAGTTACTACATGATCACAAAAAAAAATCTTGCAATACATTTATATGTATAGATTATATTTTTGATGTAATAGCACTAATAATTATATTGTTATTTTTGTTGTAGGTCAGAAGATATAAAAGGTTGACAGACTTATCAATAGAGAACTCAGCTCTGCAAACACTAGACAATGTACACCCAGGAGACTGCATAGTGTGTTTTAGCAAGAGAGACATTCATCATGTATCGCGTGAGATTGAACGTAGAGGCCATGAAGTTGCAGTCATTTATGGAGGTGTGTATTGGCTTTCTGTTTTGTAGGAGGAAGATGAAATTCTTTTTATTAATTGTTGAATATTTGCATAATAATTTGATACATATTTAGTGAATATCCATTAGTTAATGCCATTAAATGTATACTTGAATTGATAAAGGGATGTTACTGTCATACTATAAGTATTTTGATCTACCTAAAAGAAAGACCGTGTTTTCTCTTAACCCCTTCACTACGGGCAGTAGAAAACGCCCTCCACTCTGCATCCGAGCTTCCGGCACGCGCCAAATTTTAAACGTCGCTATTGAATATGACAAGTTTTAAGCCAAAACCTCTATATATTTTAAGCCAAAACCTCAACATAATCATCATGTGTTATTTATCAAAATATGCATAGTTAACCTCTTCCCCCATGTGCATGTGACAAGTTATTTACATGGGCTGGGAGGAAGATGGAAAGAATGACCTTGGTGGGAGGCCTCACTCAGATGACCAAAGAAAACGATTGAAATAGTATGGTAAACTAATCATAATAAGTTTTATATTTTTACATAATGTTCGATAAATAAATAATAAATAAATTTGCTAGCAGGGTGCATCGGTGGCTCCCCTGGTATAAGCGAATCCCACTCTTATGTAATAATAATGAAAGTCAAGTAATCCATCGTATCATATCCGACCTCTATTCTGAAAGATCTCGTACAGTATCCGGAAGAAAGAAAACTCAATTCCACCAGAACTCAGCCATGACGCAGTATGCGCGTCCTCGGGTTTTTCACGAGCGCTGTGAGGACGCAGTATACGCGTCCTTGGTTCGAAGGGGTTAACTAAACACTTGAGTGTAGGAAAATGTAAAATGTAATATATCAGCCACACCTAGACTAAAGTAATGTGTCAGCTGCTGTGACCAGCTTAAACTCTTTCATACCCCTCCCCCCTCACACACATACTCATATACTCATTATTTGTTTAATGTAAACAGCAATGAAGGTTTGCAGATTGGCTTCAGTGTATGGAAGAAGAAAAGAGGGATAATTATGGTCATTTCTGATATTTGGTTTATTATATTTATTTCAGGCCTTCCACCTGGAACAAAATTGGCTCAGGCTTATAAGTTTAACGACCCAAAACACCCATGTAAAATTCTTGTTGCCACAGATGCCATTGGAATGGGAATTAATTTGTAAGTATTGAAAAGTTTTGTTTTAACAAAATGTATTTATTTAAATTAATTAATACTGATTTTGATTTGATATTATGACAAAATTTTAGTCTTTTATGTGTGAATATTGTTCTTTAGGCAGATCAGTTTTGAATATCTTTATTTTATTATAAAGATAGTAGTTATTTAGAATTTTATGCTTTAATGTGCACCCAAATACTGCTTGATTAGAACTGTTGTTAATATGAAGAAAAATAGATCTGAGATATCCCCACTACTATTCCATAAGTGTGTTCTCCGCAACAAGAATGATACCAAGAGCATCATCTCTATTTCAACAGGAGCATTCGACGAGTCATTTTCTATTCTCTCATCAAGCCAAACATAAATGAAAAGGGAGAAAAGGAGATGGAAACGTTGAGTGTTTCATCAGCCTTGCAAATTGCTGGACGTGCAGGCAGATATGGAACTCAGTGGGAACATGTAAGTACTGAAAGAGAGGAAAGGGATTTGTAATAAGCTTCAAATCAGCTGACATAACATAACTCTATTACATAATTTTAGATACTTATATTGCATGTAAAAGCAAAGCTGCCTCTGAAACTGTCCACCATCAGCACAAGGGTAACACTATACAGTGCTACTTGTAAGTTTGGAACTCAGGCCCTTCCTAGCTATTCAGTATTTATAAAAATGTAAAGATTTTGTCAAATAACATCACTGTAGTAGGATGGGTTTACACATTTATGGATGATATATAAAACTTTATAATAGCTTCAGAATAAAACAAAAAATGTATGTATTCAATTTGTTTAACTTCTGGAACTAAGTCTCTACTTAAAGTAATGTCATTATTAATGATATACTTGGCAGATATATCTTCCCATTTTTTAGATATGATTTTTCAGGGTTTTCTCATTATTACCTACTCACACAGGGATATGTCACAACCATGAAGTCTGAGGACCTCTCTACCTTGAGGCGACTGTTATCCTGCACACCTGATGACATAGAACAGGCTGGACTTCACCCAACAGCTGATCAGATTGAGCTGTTTGCATTCCATTTGCCTAGCTACACTTTGTCAAACCTCATTGTAAGTTGAATATTGTTTACTATGTTATAATTAAGAATAGTCTTGCTTAGGAGTAACTATCTGTTGTTGATTTCCTCTCAGAACAAGTGACTGTGTTTTATCAAGTCTTTATCTTTCTTTTTGACAGGATATCTTTGTGAGCCTTTGCACAGTGGACTCCTCCCTCTATTTCATGTGCATCATGGATGATTTTAAGTTCCTGGCAGATCTCATACAGCACATCCCCCTTCAGCTCAGATCCAGATATGTCTTCTGTTGTGCTCCTATCAACCGAAAGATGCCTTTTGTTTGTGCTATGTTCCTAAAGGTATTGGATGGTCAGAGTTTGGTTTTGGATTTTATAAGGCCAATGATGATGTATTTTGGAAGTTACTCAAATGGAAGCATGTGTTTATTTTCATGTGTAATTTTTTATTTATATTTTTTCTCTCAACTTGCAGCTACCATACTGATTGTTGTATATTCAAGATAAACTTTGTTATATAATGAGTGGATACATGTAGTTTCTCAGTGGTAATTTCAATATATATTTCGTGCATCTTTTCAGTTTGCACGCCAGTTCTCACAAAGTGAACCTGCAACTTTGGACTGGCTGTGTCATCAGGTCAAATGGCCTTTCTCAATACCCAACACTATATTAGATCTTGTACATCTAGAAGAAGTATTTGACGTCTTTGATCTCTATTTGTGGCTTAGGTAAGAATATATTTTATTCATTTTGTGAATAGCACATCATAAGCTAAGTTAAAAGAATAAAGATGATAGCCAGTATGCAAATATTCTATTTCATGTTCTCTTGTCCCCAGTTACCGTTTTCAAGATATGTTTCCTGATGGGGAAATGGTGCGAGATCTCCAGACTGAGTTAGATGGAATGATTGAAGCTGGTGTTGCTCAAATTACAAGACTGCTCAAGAACTCAGATACCCGGACTTCTAACACTGCAGCTGATAATGAAGAAAACTTTATAATGGACCAAAGGAAGAGGCATAACTACAGAGGTACTAAGATTTATAGATATTATGTATGTTATCATAGTGATATAAGGATAAGGATAAGCAAGATTTGCAGAGTAGATGCTATGCCTGGCTTTTATGCAATGAGGCAAGCCTGCCTGTGTCTGCGTGTGCTAACTTCTGAGAGAGTGTGCCAACAAGTGTTGACTCGATCTGAGTTTGGTCCTTACCCAATGTAGTGCCCAACGACAGTAGAAACTCATGAGCTTGGATGGGGCTCAATCTGCCGACCAGGGGGATGTGAGGGCGATGCGCTGTCCACTGAGCAACCAGACGGTTAATGTTGATATCATAATAAAAGAATTGTGATGCATCTATACAATATATATATATATATATATATATATATATATATATATATATATATATATATATATATATATATATATATATATATATATATATATATATATATATATTATATTATATATATATATATATATATAGCCATTCCATCATTATAAAATTGTGATACATTATAAGGAAAGTGTAATTAGAGATCAGAAGCATTCTATAGTGATTCTAGTATGGCATTGTTTGTAATCGATAGGAAGTAAGTATGTGTGCAGTTATCCTTTTATGTATGCTTTTCATAACTAGGATATTTTGTATTTAGGAATTTGCTGGCAATCGCCCAGTGTGGTATGAACTGTGTTGCTACTTTTCACCTGAACTGATGTTTATTTATCATTGGAATTTAAATATCAATTTACATTACAGATTAAAAAACAAAACAAAGGAATTTGTCCATATTAAACAGAAATGTCTACACATCCCCCCCCCCCCAGTAAGAGAAAAAAAATGTTTATATTTTTTTCATATTTCAGATCAAAGTCTAGATATACCAAGGGGCTCTCAAGTACTCAAGTCTGGAAGACCAGGAAGACCAGAAAAAGGTGCAGTTGGTCGTGGGCGACTTACAGAAAGACTTTTAGCGCAGGGTCTTCTCTCTCCTAAGATGCTGGCAGAACTACAGCGAGAATGGCAGCAAAATGTAAGGAATTCTAAAAGCATTAGATAAAGCAGTAGCTATGTCATAAAACTGCAGAGTAGGATGAAAAGTCTCGTTGTATATAAATCTTTGCATGTACTTTCTGTGTGCATGTATGGGTTATGTATATGTGGTGATAATTTTTTTTTAAGTAGAGTAGATATTATATTGTTTATGAATATTATTCATATTTTCTTGTCTCTTCTGTGCTCATTTGTTCAAACCTAAAATCCATTGGAAATAATGATTAACAATTTTAATATAAAACACAGACGGGTGGGTACAGCAGTGTGTTACAGCATTCAAAAGCGCCAGTTGCCCGCCGGTTGCCGGGCGGCCACCCATTCAATTGATTTTTTAGGCCTAATATAACTCGACGCCCCATCGCTCCGGCATTTGACAGATTCAGCCGTCGGGAATGGGTTAAGTTTTAGATGATTTTTGCAGCAAGAAAAATGATATCACTCATGTAGCACAATGGAATGAAATATAGTGAAAAAAAATTGCATTAGATGAAACAATCCATTTTTGAGGTTGTAGAAGTATCTTTTGATATGTATGTCTTCAATTGATTTCTAATGCTTTTGATGGTAACAGTGTTTCCAAGGGACTATTTGTTCATTTGACCTCCATATGTACAAAATTACTTGTGAAAACATGCTTTATGATGTTAACCCTTTCCCGATGGGGCGAAAACCCCTACACCGGGCCATTGCAATATTGCATTGGAAGCATCACACTGGCATGATGCCCCAGCATCGGGAATTTAGCTGTCACACGGTTGTGAGGCACCATCGTCATAGAGTTAATAGGTTGAGCTTGACATTTTTTTTTTTTCCTTTCAGAATTATGATGACGAAGATCCTCCAACCAAGCCAAAATCACCAAGGAAAAGGAGGCGATAAGAAAGTTTATGAGTATAGTATTTGTATTTGTGATATGATTCTGTCATTGACAAGATACATTTTGAAAAAATCAAACAGGTTTTGGAAAAAAAATTAACAGAATTTGGTGTCTGCTTAAACTTGCAGAAGTAGTCAACTTATATAGTCAGAGATTTGAATTTAACAACTGTTATGAATATTGTTAGAACTTTCAGTATTTGTAAATATGAATATATGTGATAAAAGACAGCTATTCTTTGTAAGCGTGAGTTCTTGTTTGGTAAATAAACACATATTTTGTAAACAATTTTATTTTGTTTATAGAACCCTACAAAATCATGGAATGTTGACCATTATACAGATAAAAAATAAAAAGTTTCTGCATATCAATACAGCCTTTACCACCTTAGAGACAGATGAAATAATATATATATTCCTCTAAACTATGAACATAACAGAAATTCTTAAAAGTTCATGTAATGAACAGTTAAAAGCATAATTACTTAAAGGTTAATACTTTTAACCTTAGGGGGGGAAAATGCTACACTCACACAACCCACTTCCAATCACTGTACATCAATATCAAACACTAAAAGTATAATATCCAGTAAAATCTGGATCATTTGCTTCAAGCCTTGAAGAATTATGAAGACACCAATAAAACGATGCCATTATAAAGGATTTCTCCACACTGGTTCCTAGGCCAGCAAAAACAAAGGATTATATCTTCAGTAAAGAGAGATCAGGTGTGCCACAGTCTCTTGCCAATAATTGCTATTTTACAATATACAAAAATACAACTTGAACTGTTAACTACTAAAAAAAATTAAACAATACTTTTGAATTATTAACACAAATATGTGAATGAGCATTTGCACATCTCAAAACTTAAGGCCTTAAAAAATGCATTTTAACATACCACAAAATTCCAAAACAATGAACACAGTATTGTTTGAATCTAATATAATAAAAAAAAAATATATACTAATAACATTTCTGTATATATAATATGTACCTATATGTATGCATATTTTGTTTGTTTATTATTAATTCATTTATTCATATATACATATATATATATATATATATATATATATATATATATATATAATTTATATATTCATATATATACATATATATATATATATATATATATATATATATATATATATATACACTCTGTAATAACAACACATATTTAAATTGAAGTTGTTGGTATTACAGTTATTTTCAGTGTCCTATTGCAAATATTAACCAAGTTAATAATACCAAGGAATTTGTTTTACCAAAAATAAGAGAAGGTTAATAGTGGTTATGCTTTTACCACATGAAACTATAAATAATTAAATTAATAAATAAAAACTATATCTTCCATCCCTATTATGACAGAAACTCGCATCAAATTCCTGACACAACTGAGGCACTTTGGTTCCTAGACTCCCATTAATATAACAGAGAATAGGATACTGAATCAACTTCGCACTATTAGATAGAGCATGCTGACTGCTAAGACACTGTCATGGTCAAGTGATCATAGCAACTATGACATGGAAATGCACATCACAATAGTGTCACTTCAAAATACAATCAGTTTATGCTTATTTTTAAATGTGATGTTTTACATTACTTAGCAAAGTCCTAACATGTTCTTTAATTCCACACAAAATCTTAAATATGTGAAGTCCCTCATGAGTATTCTTCATATGCAAGAACACTAAAAGTAAAGCATGTGACACATGAGTACACAATATTGCAGACACAGCAGTAATCAGGAGAATATGATCTCTTTGTGATCTTCATCATAAGAATTATGAACTCACTTTGATCTCACTGATTTCATTATGTTGAACAACAACCAAACATAAGCATTCAATTAGTGACTAGATCATACATTTGTATGACAGAATAATTACCAATCAATAATTTCATAATTAATACAAAGCCATAAGAATACTTAACAGTTAAGCCCACAGCCAAGGTTCCAGGGAATGATTGCCTTTGCAGTCCCAAGAGAACATTCACAACCATTTCAACAGGGACAGAGGACATTTTTGTATTTTAGGACTTTTTAGCAATAATGTGAATGTAGAAGGCTGGGTCCTCTACTTCTCCGATGGGCTTGAAATCTCCATAGACTTGGTGTTTTGCTCCCTCACCAAAACCTTCCAAGAGAACCTCCTTGAAGCGGGCAACTCGGTGAGGATAGTATGACAAGCGGAAATTACTGTTGGAAAAGAAGATTTTACATAAGTAGAAAATAATAGTCATTGTTTACAAATATCTGGACTAATACTTATCACACAATATGGTTCAAGTAAAAACTAAAGTATGTCTGAGTGTTTAAAGGTGAAATTTACCTCCTGGTCTGTCCCTCTACTCTGCCTTTCTTGGCAATTTCTGAATCTGTTTCACACCTCTTAGCATCACTAACATCCATCACATAATCAAGGGTTACAAGTGAGGCTCTTCCATTTACATACAAAACAGAAGTCTTGATATCCTGGACGTGTTCACTCTGGAATATATAACAATGAAAACCAATGAGGATGTTTAGTAAGTTTCTCATTTATATTCTACAAAATGTAAATTTTGACATTAGATCTTTTTTTGCAAACAAGATTTCAACAATCTACAAGAATTTTACATAGCAATTTGATCTCATTTGTATATTGCTTAAAACACCTTTATATGTAGAAATTAATAACTACTCCTTACATTATAATATATATTGTGTGTTGGTGCTGAGCCAGTGTCAATAATATGATCATAGTTGCGATGATCAATGACAAGTATTCCCCCTGGTTTCACCATCTGTGCAAAGTTGCTTATGGCTAGCCTGTAAAACGATATGAAAAAAGCGTATAAAATATAAAGGCGAATTCAACACAAAAAATAAATCCTCAGAAAGCTTAGATTATATACTCAATTATTTTTCTTATATTCCATAAGAAAATATATACATCATTTATAGACATACAAGACTTATTAATACCTCAGACAACTTAGTTTTAATATCAATTATTTTTTCTTTATTCTATAATTCTATATAGGAAATCAAGACTTACTTGTGCTCAGACTGATCTCCCGCCATGTCTGGAAGATGGGCAAAGGAATTTCCCAGACAAACCACAGCATCAAACGTACCAATGCCTTCAATGTCATCTACCAGGGTTAACCAATTTGCTTCTTCAATAACTGAAAAAGAAACAAAGGAATTAAAGCATATTTACATCAAAATAAAGAAAGTGTGACAGTGCTTGGTGAATAACATACATAGAATCCTTTATTATAGCACAAAATTACATTATTTACAAAGGGAGTAGACATCTTTTTCACATTATAATAATTATGGTGAAAATACATACCATAAACATC
>NW_028234435.1:16847100-16849600 GCF_977035675.1 Penaeus japonicus
AATGAAGAACACACATGTACTACACACGGTTTAATCATCCATGAGCTTTTATGAAAAAGGTAAATATCTAATTCTTCTTTCATTGAATATCACAAAGTAACAGATGCAGTATTTGCAACTAGGGTGAACATCCTTATAATTAAGTGCTTATCTCCATATATAAGGTACTAAAACTAATAAGGCTTTGAGTAACCAACTGTGACCGTAAATGAAAGTTAACTATGCCTCGACAGTTCTAATTGGGATATCAAGTATAAGCACTCATCAATCTGTCAAAGTTTTGTATAATACTTGAATATGCTCTATGTCAATCCCAGGTAAAGTGAATGAATGTCATCATCAATCTTATTTGTCTTAATATCCTAGAATGAACATAGAACATATGTCCTTAGGCTGTGCCTCAATATATCAGTGTAAATATATTATTCATACAGTGTCTAGTTTCGTTGGGATGCCTCAGTTATATTTTTATAATAGGACAAACCATAAAGTCTCTATAATAAGTAAATTCCCTAAAATCAAGGATTACAAGTATGAAAAAAACATGATTTAATCTATTAAGCCTTACAGGAATTTGGGATTTCATGCAAACTGAAATTCTCAGCATTATTTAAAGGTTGTTAGACTGCAAAACAAGTGCCAAATACCTAACATACTACTATAAAAAAGAAAGAAAAAATCAACAACAAAAAAAGTAATAAAATTAACCACCATCACCTGAACCCAATATTAAATCACCCACACTTCCTACATGAATGTAGAATCTTTGATGAGGTTTTACCTAAAAATAAATATCCTGCATAAGAAACCACAGACTCACACACCCACGAGAACCGCCACTGCGACCTGTCTCCTCCGCTCCCTGCGACTGTGTGACCTTAAATGCGGCTTGTTGCTTGAAGCTCTGCCAAAGGACCTCGCTTTTTTGTCTTCTTTCTACTGAAACCAGTTATTTCTGGTATATACGTCTTGTTGTAAACAACTCTCTACTATCTACTCTTAAGGTTAGCTCCTCTTCAGCTGTTGCCAACTGTTAGGAACTTTGTTTGGGGGCATATCAGCTCTGCGTGCAACATCGCAACCTTCCATCGAAGATTCTACGTTGCACTGGGTTTGTTTACCTTGGATTTGACAGCATATATTTTAACGAGAGGATGATACTGTCCGATAATACTGGTAACAGCTTAATTAGTCTAGTTTTTTGTTTTGCTCATTAATTCATAGCAGATTTTTTATCTGAGTTTGATATAGATATTCATAATGATCAGCAATGTAGGTGTTAAGTGAAATTTAAAGACAGTTAATATTTGGGATCTTGACACATACCCCCTCGAGGTACGTGATTGGTCAATATTGGGGGCAGGGCTAAATGCGACGTCTTGATTGGTTGACGACGAAATTTACCTTTCCTATTTTTACTTTTTTTCTTCTTTTTTCATGCACTTTTTATGTTAAAAAAATACAATGGCTTGCTTCACACCTCTTGAGGTTACATTACTTGACATTTTCTGACTGGATATGTCAGTCATGTTACTAAAAGCTAAAGTAGTAAACATAACAAGAAATTGCATCACTGTGCGTTGGATTTCAGTATTTAGAAAATAAGTGCAGCATGAGACAATTACAAAATTGAAAACTTTACTTTTCAGATCACGAATTCGAAGAAAACATTAAATCACTAGGTATTACACCATGACAAAGTTTTTAAATTATGAAAACCAAATGAAGATAATGAGTGATTTTTCTTACCAGTATTTTGTAAGGGTTTATCTCCCATCTGGTAGGAGTAAAAAAGTTAAATGGAAAAAAATATATATCTACTCTCTCTCTCTCTCTCTCTTTCTCTCTCTCTCTCTCTCTCTCTCTCTCTCTCTCTCTCTCTCTCTCTCTCTCTCTCTCTCTCTCTCTCTCTCTCTCTCTCTCTCTCTCTCTCCTCTCTCTCTCTCTCTCTCTCTCTCTCTCTCTCTCTCTCTCTCTCTCTCTCTCTCTCTCTCTCTCTCTCTCTCTCTCTCTCTCTCTCTCTCTCTCTCTCTCTCTCTCTCTTTTGCTCTCGCTCTCCCTCTTATCGTGTGTGCTGTTTGGTTTAACCCGAAATGTATTTACTCTTTTATCCCATATTATTTTTTATATATAAATGTTTTAAAAATCCCCCCCCCCCCCAGAAAAAAATGGCTTCATTATTAAAATGCTCTGCACTTTCTGTCCGAATGCCAGTGTTCTTAGAATAAACATGGTACATGAATAAATTGCGTCGGTATAGCACTGGCTTTCACATGACTTACAGCTTAAGCACTGTATATGGCACACCCATAAAAGTAAACTCTTGAGATTCGATTTCTACGAAAACATGAAATTACAAGATATTGTAGCTTGATAGCGTTTTTTTTTTTTTATGTAGATAAGAAAGTCCACCTTCTTTAGATGATAAGAAGGGATTTCATCCGGTTGATCAAGACAGTGTGCAAGGAAGGAGTTAACCTACTTCTGGAAAGAATATAAT
>NW_028234435.1:16857100-16867100 GCF_977035675.1 Penaeus japonicus
GTCTTTCTCTTCTCCACCCTGACCAGCTTCTCAATCAGCACACCATATGCCCATTGCATTCCCATGTACTCCTATGTACTTTTATTGTCTCTTGTATTGTTGCAATTCTTTTTTTTTTTTCAATCTCTATGTTTATCTGACTGCTGCAATTTTTTTTGCCTGTCTCTTACTTTCCTAAATTTTCTCATTCCACCTCTATGATTTTTGTCCGTCCTCTGTCCAGAAGTAACACTAAGTACTTTCCTAGTCCTCCTCTCCATCTCTGCAGTAAATGTACAGTCATACAGCATCTCTTCACCACCATGCACTACTAATCTTGCTTCCTCACTAAATTTCAAGCTGCAGTCTTCCTCCTATAACTTCCACCATCTGATTCTTGGTTCAGTCTTCACTCTCATCCTCCCTGTCACCTCTCAAATCATCCTGCCGACTACCATCTGAGGCTGTTTAACTATGCTCTTTCCTGGCACCACCTTACTCCAATCTCTTTCAGGTGGCATCCTTCACTCTTATGTCACCCTGTACTTAAAATACATATTCAGAGCAGGCAATTCCACCCTCCACTACAACTGAAACTGAATTACATATTTAATTGAAATTATTAGTTGGTATTATAAAAATCTCTTGAAAACTGCATAATATATAAGAGATTTCAGAAAGATAAAGTTAAACTTTCATTGATGTAGATAATGACTGTGATCAAAACAAACCCTGATTAATAATTATTTACAGGCAGAGATTGAGGAGATAGGAGAGGCAGAGCACCGATCCCGCATTGAGAAGTTCTTAAAGACAGAAGGAGCTGTAGCATCTGCTTCCCAGGCTGCCCAGGGTAGGTTATAGAATTCTGTGGGAAATCCTGCTTGTATTGTAAATTTGTATGATTTATTGTCCTTAGCAGATGAAGGTTTAAGTTTTTATTTTTGTTTTATTTTTTCTGTAGTTTGCTATTGTTATTGTGTTATAATTTTTATAAGTAATATTGATAATGTTATCATTACCAATATGATGATGAATGATGAGTGATGAATAAAGAAGGATGAATGAGGAATGAAGAATGATGAATGATGCATGATGAATGATGAATGATGATGTGTAGGTGTGTGGATGTGAAATAACAGGTCCAAGGAAATTAATAGCACACCATTTCTCAGGTTCCAGCACAAGTGGCAGTAAGAGTGCTGCTTCAGTGTCTAACATGGCTTCAGGAAAAGACAAGAAATTGCCAAGCTTTTGGATCCCTTCTCTCACACCTTCAAGCAAGGAAACAAAACTGCAAAAGCCTGTAAGTCTGTTACAGTGTTTAAATTTCACTCTTGATGATGTTTATATTGGTACAAAATACTGCAGTAATAAAGCAAAAGTAAGCAAATATATTGCATTATCAAAATTCCTTTATTCTTGAAAAAAAAAAAAAAAAAAAATCATGTGTATACCTAGAACAGAGAATATACTTCAAATATAGGATATGGGCTCACTATTCAATGTCTTTCTTTTGTAGAAAAAACGTTGAATACAGTATTTCCATTAGTGAGCATGGAATATTGTACTCTGTACATGCACATCTTATCTTTGACTTTGGTACAGTTGTGTAATGACGTACGTCTTCTTGTTTAGTCTGTGTATTTGCATTTGTGATAAGTAGAGAATAATGTCAGTCTGTATTGAATTAAGAGAGGTTTAGCTTTGGTTAAATTTGCTAATATGATATATCTTTTTATTACACATATGTAAACACAAAGATGATGACTTTTATACAGATTGTGTTATATTTCTTGTGTTTTACCCCTGATACAGTACAAACATAAGCAGGCACTTGCTGACAAAAAGCAGGCACCATGAGGCACTAGCATGTCTCATGCTAAAACTTACACCAAGTAACCATATACGATTGCAGACACTCGTGGCAAGATGGAGAGACCTCTCTACCTCCCCAAGCAATGGCCATGTTTCACCAAAAAGTTTCCTACATCTTCATTTGCCCCTCCCCTTTCAGTATCTAATTAAATGTTTGCCCTTGCCCATAAACACATACCTATGAGCATAAGTTCGTAAAAACATTAATAAAAATTCTAAGCATTTGGTGAAAGTAAATGTCTAAGTTTGTATACAGATACAGTTGCACGCCTATGAAGCTGGAACAGTGTTGTTGGTACCCTTGACATGAGCAGTGCATTTGTAGACGGTGGTATGATGAATAGATAGGGTTGTCAGATAGTAACTTTATGGTCAGATATTTGTGTGGCATATGCATCTATGCTAAAAGTTTGGTATAAGTAAATTTGTTTTCCTTATCATGCAGTTATTGCAAAGATGGGTTGCCTTCAATCTGCAATGTTAAATTCATAGTATTGCAAGATATATTCTTACAGAGTAGTGCCCTGTCCATTCATTCATCCTATTACTGCTTTCAAACTTGGCAATCCCTCACTCTTGTCAGGTATACTAACTGCTCAACCACTGTCACATGACAGTGTTGTAGAAAACTGAGAATGCATATACTATATATGCAAGCAAAATTAAACAATAATAGATGGAAATATGAATAAAACTTACAAATATATACACATGGTCACACAATTTTCTATACAAAATATACAAAATTAGAGTTTAGCTTACAGTGTGAGCTGATAACATTTATATATAAAAGAATAATATATATCAAGATAAGGATTAGTTGGGAATGACATGATTGACAGGTCTGATTTGAGGTCGTGTAAATTCTTTAGCTCAAAATTTGTTGGAACTGGAAGATTGTTCAAGTGATTTGTCAAATGTTTTAAAATTCCCACAAAAGCAGGCAACATAGGGACAGGAAATGTACCCTCACATGTTTACCATAGTAAAACATGCTATAGACTGATTTAACTCAGGGAGAAAAGAAGACAATCTAAAAATATTGCATCATAGGTGAAAAAAAAAAAAAAATCAAGTGTCATCTGCCATCATAGTGTTAAGAATTATATATTTTTTGAAATATTGGTAATTCATTAAATAAACCACCTTTCAGGACAAGACAGTCTTTTGTCCCATAAGTGGAAAGCCCCTGAAAGTAAAGGACCTTATTGATGTCAAGTTCACACTGGCCGATCCTGAAGACAAGGGTGTCCTTGATGGCCGAAGGGACAGATACAAGTGCCCAGTCACTGGCGATATCCTGAGAAACAATATAACATGTGCTGTTCTTCGACCCACGTAAGAATTTTTTTATCCATTTTTTTTTCTGTTAACCCATTCACACCGGGGCTTTGAATGGTCACAATGCCGGGGTTTTTGAACGCATAGGCCTAACGCCTCGGGATTCTCGGGTGCACTAGCTGCAAGCCTGGGCTGTCCGCTTGCTCACCCCAAGCGCCGGCCTTAGCCAAATATCTCGTCACCGGCGTCTGATGCAAAAACCATGAAACGTGTCAGTATGTCATCTGGTGTGAATGGGTTAAGAAGGTTCACAAGAAGTGTCTGGTTCTTACTGATGCTTGGTCCTTGTTATGATATTTAGAGGAGTTATATACAGTATAGTCAAAACAGAGTTCCTGAACATTTATGGCCTTGCCCATCTGATAATGTCACTTCATGCTTCCACCAATCATGCACTTTCCCACTGAGCACTGATATTAAAAACATTGCACTACAAATTTCAATCAATATAATTTATAGTTACTTTCACCATTCATTTATTTATATCTGACAAATGTTACTGGTATTTAAAGGTAGCTGAAATATTTTGGAAGTACATATCTATAATTAGAATATGTATAAACTTACTATAACAAATGTTCGACCCCATCCTCCTACTTTCTCTCTCTCTCTCTCTCTCTCTCTCTCTCTCTCTCTCTCTCTCTCTCTCTCTCTCTCTCTCTCTCTCTCTCTCTCTCTCTCTCTCTCTCTCTCTCTCTCTCTCTCTCTCTCTCTCTCTCTCTCTCTCTCTCTCTCTCTCTCTCTCTCTCTCTCTCTCTCTCTCTCTCTCTCTCTCTCTCTCTCTCTCTCTCTCTCTCTCTCTCTCTCTCTCTCTCTCTCTCTCTTTCCATATATGTTTGTGTAGGGGAGTTAAACCAAAAGAGAGTCTTCCTGTGGGCAGGGCTATAAATGCCCGGGAACTCTGTTTTGATTGCAGTCTTTTAGTTTTCCTTTGATAGTAGCAATATGTATCACTTTGTATAATTGATTATTGTCTTTAAATATCAGCTAAATATTTAATAAAGCATTCAATTTCGTTACATATTTAACACTGTTATCCTGATGTTTAAATGTTATTTTTTTAAAACCACCAAAAGCATTATCAAACATATGGACTTTTTACAGAGGTCATGTCGTTACAATGGACTGTGTGGAGAAATTGGTCAAGAAGGACATGCTGCATCCAATCACAGGAGAGAAACTCAAAGATAAGGACATCATTGTATTGCAGAAGGTTAGTAGTCAGATTTATATATTAATAGAATTTGTTAATGATTTGCATAGTTAGGTTTTTTCCTGTTTTATTTCTCCGCATTGTATTTTATTTACAAGAAATACTCCAATTTCATACTTTTATTACAGGGAGGAACAGGCTTCTCAGCTGCTAATGAACAACTGTCAAGTGTAAAAGCCAGGCCAGTATTACAAGCTTAATCAGGAAAGGAAAGTGTCTTTAATGCTGGATTTTTTTTTTTCAATTCTTTTGTGTGAACTTGGTGGCAGTAAATTCGGTAGATATATTATACTGTATTTCAACATTTTGCTGAATATTTTTTTTCTTTTGCAATATCCATATATTTTTTCTCCTTTTTGTTAGTTTCAGTATTTTTAATTACATCACAGGAATGCAGAGATTTTAGACATGTATGTTTGCTTATCATTTTCATATATTCTTGTATACTGAAAAAGCATAGAAGTTGAGTTACTGTCTTCATACATACAAAAAAGCAATATCCATATATCTGGAAATTATTTTTTACTAATAGTTGTTATTGAATGAAATTTGTATAATATGAAATCTTGTTTACATAATAACAAGGGCCCATTCCTGTGTATGGCTGTAAAATGGTACAAAATAAAGTCACTCAGTGAATATTCATCAAAGCCTACCTTAAACTCCAATATGAATTTGGAGATGACAAAATTCTATTATATACAGTTAACCCTATGACGACGGTGCGTCACACTCGTGTGACACAGCCAAACTCCCGATGCCGGGGCGTCGTGCCAGTGTGACGATTTCAATGCAATATTGCAATCGCCTGGCATAGGGGTCTTCGCGTAGCGAGTGCCCCGTCGGGAAAGGGTTAAGTGATATGAATCCTGACTGCACTTGTAATGATAGTTGTGAAAATGCAGAAGTGTAACAATATATCTTTCAGCAAGATTGATAACTGATAGAAGATTATACTTTAGTTTATTTTAGAAGTTTTTATACATCATCTACCAGTTGGAGGATAGTTTGGCCTGTACATCAAACAAGAACAATAATAATGTAGATTTTAGACTAATGATGAATAAACATAAAATGACTATTCATACAGAAACAGAATTGCATACTCATAAGTAAATATCAAATGAAGAGCTAGTTAATGTCTTTATTGATAATTGTTCATTATAAAAAAAGAAAGAAAGCTGATCCTACAGTCTAATGTGGTATGCAAATATTGTTACTGTTTGAGGTGTAATGACTCTTCCTGTCAAGTGGGAAATCTTAACATTTACAAATTAGTAAATATGTTTTAGGCCAAAAAAGATATGGTTTAAAGTACATGTGATAATAAAAGCAATTCCTTAACTCTTTATTTGTAATCATTAGCCTTTACCTTTTTTCTTTTAAACAGTCAAACATTACTAACATGCATTCTTATATGAAAATAATAAATCAAATTTCTTTAATATTGATAAATTGTAAAATTGATAGATGATTCTTTTTATTACAAAAGATATTAAAGCACCCAAAAATTATTGCTTTAATATCTGCAAAGTGGCAGGCAAGAATGCAATGTGTGAGGACTTCTGGCTAATTTTTGGGATAAGCCAACATGGTATTCCCGGAGCTGAAAACAGGCAAGATGCCAGAGCTCATGCTACAGAAAATGGACAGGATTCTTGTGCTCATGTTTCTGAAAACATCAAAGAATAGTAAACAATGCAAAAAAAGACAAACTTTCATATTTACACCTTCTTCAGTCTGTCAAGAATAAGCAAAAGAAGAAAACCGGTACCAGTGATCACAGTTTAAAAAAAGTTTAACTTTTAGGGCACACTTATTATATCACCACCAAAGTCCAGTTGATAATTCTGTCATTGCTTCCAATAGGCTGATTTTTGTAGATATTTCAATCTATGGCAGCAGGACACAACCAACAATTATTTGAGGAAGACTTCAGCGCATTGCAAGTGTATTAATAGAAAACCATGTAAATATTAAAGGTTAAAAATGAACGATCAAAATTACATTTTCGCAGACATATATTCAGAGCAAAAGAATAAATTTCGGCAAATGTGCAGTTTTAGACCGCGTCAATACGAACGAGCTTTGCTCACTAAACTTTGTTCTATGTGACGTCAGAAGTGGAGAAACGCATCACTATTACAGACAAAGCTTCGTAATAGCAAACTTTAGTCGCGGTTTCTCCATTGCAAATCGAACAAATTCTGTCTGGACGCGACCCTAGGAATACCAATTATCGGATCTGGAGCCAGTACCTTATTTTAGCTATTACCTTTATCTCACATGCAATCTCTCAGCGAAGGTGTGAAAAAATACCAGAATAACAATCCAACGTACTGTCACTGGCAATCGTCAACAATGAATATACCATATTTGATGTTTGTTACTCCCACACCAATAACATAAAGTATTTCAGTGTATTTTCTTTTCGTTTACCACTTGCCTACCTCCACATTTCTAGCCTGCTCTTATTATACCAGCATTTTAGTATACCATCGAAACAAAATAAGAAATATATGTAGATTTCGCAATGAAATTTGGCTTGCGACAATTCGATTGACTAAAGACTAAATACTGGACATGGGTCTTCATATGTTTGAACAGCTTTTTGCGTTATAACGACGTATATATAATGTATACAGATATGAATAATAATTTCCACGATTAATAGACACTTATCTAAAGACTAGCCCCGTCAAAAACAACAAAAAACACAGGGCCGCATTAAAGCCAGCGGATGTCATAAGCCAGTGTTTCTCAACTTTTTCCAGATCCCTTTCACGATTGTTATTACTCCGTGGAAGCCTACCTCAATGCATATATACATGGAATCGGTACACAACAGTGAGATACTTCGCTTTTCAGCTTTTATAATCCTTATTTACGTGGTAGGAGGAAGTTTTTCATATACTAACTTTTACCTTAGAATGCCACTTTTACATATTTTGGGGTGTAAAAATCTAACAGCGCAATGAGAGGAACTGTTGAATGAAAAAAACAAACAAAAACGAATCTAAGGTTTATAGAGAAAATATAATATCTCGTGGCCCTATAATTTTTATGTGAATATAGAGAATTCATTATAAGCAATTTTCGTTGAAAGTGAAAGTTGAAAGTCACTGAACCCTCGAGACCTTCATGGAATCCCGGGGTTCCGCGGAACACAGGTTGAGAACCACTGTCCTAAACACAGCCCGACAATCAGGGACATATCTACGGAGAATAGTACCTATGGAGAGCACTAAAATTGCTCCCATCACTGTATTTTCACCTAATGATATATATAAATGGTATCCAGCCATCAATATTTGCTCTCTCTCTCTCTCCATATAATTAGGCCTATAGGGGCAATAGAATGGATGGTATTTTGGGCATAAAGACGGATGGTCGGTTATTATGATATGCAAAATAAATGATAAATATTGCCGTCATTAGAAAATGCCAACAGGACTTCTTTTATGAATCTGGAATCCCCTAACATGTAAGGGCAGCAGATATGCAGATTTTATTGTTTCGTGGTTAATTAATTGCTAATTTTTACATATACAAAGTGTTGAAGTCATCAGACTTAAGGGAATTGGGCTTCAAATGAAATAGTTGCTTCTTGCAAAAGAGAATTTCAGGTTACAAATAGAAATGAATTGAAGATTTAAAGCGTGCATTGGGTTTTTATCTATAAAGGTTGAAAATGTAGTTATCTGACCGTGACAGGACTCGAACCTGCAATCTTCGGATCCGAAGTCCGACGCCTTATCCGTTAGGCCACACGGTCTACTATATAATAGAGTGTCCGATATGATATATCAAATCCTTACCGTATACTCAAGCAATTGCAACAACCGCAGTCTTCAGGACATCGCTGCCATGCGTGTCCAACCATCGAAATATATATATAAAAACGTAATAATTTGTGCACGGTGACCTGAGGTTCACAGATTAGAGGTCTCTTACATTATCATTATTATTGACAATAATAATGATAATGACAAAGATTCATAATTATTATTACAATAATTACAATTACAAAATTACACGGTTGCTAATGATAATAAGGGTTTATTTATGATAATGCCAATGATTATAGTGATAATGGTCATGTTAACCGCGATAATCATTGTTACTATTTCTAGAATTATCATTAAGGTGGTAATAATCGTAACATCAACAATTCGAATTGCAGATTTAAATACAACCAAACGATAAAACTTAATGATTATAAAAGGATTATCATATTATTATTACACTAATAATTTGTGATGAGGATGATAACGATGACGATGACAATAATGATGACGATGGCGATGACGATGACGATGCAATGACGATGGCGATGACGGTAATAATAATAATAACAATATTAATAATAATAATA
Source organism: Penaeus japonicus (assembly GCF_977035675.1). NCBI lineage: Eukaryota > Metazoa > Arthropoda > Malacostraca > Decapoda > Penaeidae > Penaeus > Penaeus japonicus. Next base: position 16,865,887 of record NW_028234435.1, read on the forward strand.
ATAATAATAATAGTAGTAATAATAATAATAATGATAATGACAATGATAATGAGGATGATGATAGATAGACGATTACATATTTCTTTGGAGAGCTAGAGAGCGGGCTGTGGACATTTCCTCCCGCCGGATTAAGGTTCTCATATGAAATAGCTATCCCTTAGACAGATCTGAAACAACGAAGGCATTACCTGTTTTCTATAAGCTTACTTATTTTATGTATTGTATTATGGCGCAACTAGAGAGAGAAAAAAAGACCAGCTCCATCTGCCTGCGCCAAAATACAGACGTTCGGACTCCAATTTCGACTCCTGCTTCACGAAATGAAACAATAACCATGTTACGTGTATATTAATTTTACTATTTACGTTACTTAGGCATCACTTCAAGGTTTGTTAACTACTTGGATTTTTTTTTTGTATTTTGGTATCATATATGTAGTAGATTAAAACAGTGTAATAAATTCGTTTCTTTATATTTATGTATGTTTATATTTATTTATCTAATTCTTCCATCCCTGTCTTCCCGCCCCTGCAGTTCTGCCACTGTGAATTATTTTGCAAGATGTCTACTGACTCTTATACAATAATAGGTCGTAAAATTTTAGGTAAACGAAGACATCGTTCATAAGATCAATAAACAGACTGTAAGGATCGTATAGTTTCTCAAAATGTCTTGAATTTCATATTATGCGTCGCTCTTAAATCCATTCTTTTAAAGCTGAGCAGAAGTGCATGACAAAATATAAATCCATTTCGGGAATAAAAATACAAAGAATTCTCATATAGCAAACCGTTTGCCGCAGAAACAAACCTGCGGGGGGCTAGCATATTGTATGACTGAGCTCAATGAGGTCATGTGTTCCAAAACCTACAGTGAATAGTTTTTTTTTTTTTTATTATTCTATATATGCATTTACACACACACACACACACACATGTAAATACAAATGTCTAAACTTGTCAGTCTGATTAGTATAATTATTTCTCGACCGTGGTTTCTCCTGGGTAGCTAGCTGCCATCTTAGTTCTTCTTCCGCTTTTCTTCTTTCGAGAATCTAGATTATCAACTTCTCTTTACTAGTCTAGTCTAGTCTTCTCTTGGGTGTCCAGTTACCAGCTTGGAATGGTTGTCAGTCCAAGGTGATTTCTATTACTTTTCATGAATTCTGTCTCCTCCCTTATGGATACTAGATCCCTTATGGTTTCACCCTGATC
>NW_028234435.1:16889600-16897100 GCF_977035675.1 Penaeus japonicus
TAGCTATGCTCAAAGGTCAGTCTGACCACTTGACGCAGAACTTGATAATGCTTCGGGAAAAAAGGACGGAAGCAGAACATTCCTGCCAATAACTGGTGTGAAAAACTAGGTCATACTCTGCGCCCCCAGACAAGACGCCATCTGGAGCGACCTACCTTGACCTAGCCCGCTAACCCCGACCCTGCCGAAAACAGCCTGCCAGGCCCCGTGCCATAAGACAATAATTCCATTGAGATCCCCGCTATTTAAAAAGCTGTTTACAACTTAAAGAGGTCACTTACCATCGTCTGTGATGACTTAAATAGTCCGAAATATTTTCACATTCTTATTTTTCTTCTATCACCACAAAACAAGACACTTTATCAAGGTTATTCTAGAAGGCTATACATCCTGAATATAATGATTTCTAGATTTCCAAGTTTCCCTTTTACATCAAAATATATCTCTATTTCTCTATTGCGTTGTATATATATATATATATATATATATATATATATATATATATATATATATATATATATATATACACATATATATATGTTATATATATGTGTATATATATGTATATATATATATATATATATATATATATATATATATATTATATATATGTATATTTATATAAGTACAAACAAATACACACACACACACACACACACACACGCCACACTACACACACCACACACAACACACCTACACACACACACACACACACACACACACACACACACACACATTGTATATATATATAATATATATATATATATATATATATATTTATATATAGAATATATTTATATATATATGTATATATTTATAGATATATTATATATATATACTATAATTAATATAAGATATATATGATATATATATATATATATATATATAATATATATATATATATATACATATGTATATATATTATATTTATATATATATATATATATATATTTTATATATATATATATGAGATATATATATATATATATATATATATATATATAGAATATATATATAGACTATTACTATATATATACACACACTATATTTATTGTATATATACTATCTATCTATCTATCTATCTATCAATATATATATATTTATATATATATATATATTTTACATACATATGTATACTATACTATATATGATCTATATATATATATATTTATTATATATATATTTATTACATATTTATATATATACATATACATAAAATATGTTATATATATATATATATTTATATATAATTTATTTATTTTTTCTTATATAGTTTATATATATATGATACGAAAGCGTCTAATTAGTGACAAATTGTAAAAGAAAGGTTTGGATCCTTTTGGACACTGTAATGTTGATGTATATCAAACCTCTACACACACAAACACACACCTATATCTCCGTCTCTCACACTATCCTCTATAACTAACTCTATCACATCACTAACTCTATCCTCTCTGTAGTGTGTGTATGAGCATGTTGTGAGTGTGTTTGTTTGTTGAGTGTGTAGCAGTGTGTGTGTGTGGGTGTTTGTGGGTGTGTTCAGAGTGTCGTGTGTGTGTGTGTCGTAGTGTGTGTGTGTAGTGTGAGTGGGTGTGGTGTGGTTGTGTGTGTGTGTGTGTGGGTAGTGTGTGTCGGTGTGAAGTGGTGTGTTTGTGTGAGTGTGTGGGTGTGTGTGGTGGGTGTGTGTGGTGGGAGTGTGTGTGGGTGTGTTCGTGTGTGTGTGTGTGTGTGTGTGGGTGTGAGTGTGTGTGTGTGTGAGTGGTGTGTGTGTGTTTATGTGTAATGTATACTCTCTTAAGTGTGTGAGAGGTGTGTGTGGTGTAGTGTTTGTGTTTGTGAGTGTGAGTGAGTGTGTGTGTTTGGGGGTGGTGGTGGTGAGTGTGTGTCGTGAGTTGTGATTGTGTATATCTATGTCTATATTATATTTGTGTGTGGTTTGTGTGTGTGTGTGTGGTGTGTGTGAGTGTGTGGAGAGAGTTTATTCTTGTGATGTGTGTGTAGTCAGTCTATCTCTACTTATCTATATCTCTCTAGGCTCTATATATCTAATCATCTCTCACTCTCAACACAATATAACTCATACTCATCTCCTCAATCTATAAAATCTCCACTGTGATGTGTGTGTGTGTATGTGTGTGTGTGTGTGTGGGGAGTGTTTGGTGTTAGTGTGTGTGCTGTGTGTGGGTGAGGTTGTGTGTGCTATGTCTGGGAGAGGTGAGTGTGAGTGTGTGTGCGAGTGAGAGAGTGAGTGTGTGTGTGATTGAGTGATGTGAATGTGTGAAGTTCACATGTTTCCGGTGTGTGTAAGAAATACTAAGTTATCATCAATAAAATATAACACAACATTATATATGTTTATTTGATAAGTATTGATTTTAGAGTTATTTTGATATAGTTGATTATATTGATATTTTAGCTATTTATAGGGGTGGTATGCTGCAGTAGTATGGTATATCGTATTATATGATAAATTAAGAGTTGTGTGTGTACGATGTTAGAGAGTGTAGTGTGTGTGGTATATTGAGTGTAGTTGTGAGAGTGTTTTATGTGTTATTTTTTCGAGTGTGATTGTGTTGTGTTGTTTGAGTGTGTTGTGGTGTGGAGATTTGTAAAGTTAGAGGATGTATGGTGTTATGGGTGTGTGTGGAGTTTTATATATTTATTAGTCATGAACGTGTTACGAGAGAGTTGTAGATTGTGTGATAATTGTGTGTGAGTGAGTTGGTGTGTGTGTGTGTGTTTGAGTTGAGTGGAGTGTGATTGTGTGTGTCGTTGTGATTGAGAGATGCGTGGGTGTGGGGCATAGGGTGGAGGCAATGTGGGGTGTTTGTGTGTGTGTGTGTGTGTGTGTGTGTGAGTGTTGTGTGTGCTGTAAGTGAGTGTGTTTGTGTGTGAGTGGTGGTGTGTGTGTGGGAGTTTGGCGTGTGTGTGATGGATGTTGAGGTGTGTGGGTGTGTGTGTGTGTGTGGGTGTGTGAGAGTGAGTGTGTGTGTGTGAGTGTGTGTTGAGAGTGTTAGTGTGGTGTGTGGGTGTGTGTGGGTGTGTGTGTGTGGGTGTGTGTATGGGGTGTGTGTTTGTTGTTGGATGAAGTTTGTATGTTTTGTTTGTTTGTTTGTGTTTGTGGAGTGTGTAGTGTGAGTAGAGGTGTGTGTTTGTGATGTGTGTTGTGTGGTGTGTGTGTGTGAAGAGTGTGTGTGTGAGTGTGTGTGTGTGTGTGTGTGTGTGAGTGTGTGTATGGTGGTATCATATATCTATTATATATATATCGTAAGTCTGGGTGTGTGTGGTGTGGGTGTTGTTTGTAGTAGTGTGTGAGAGTGTGTGTGTGAGATTATTGAGATAGTGTTGGATATTGTTGGTGGGGGGGTGTGGTTGGGGGGGTGGGGTGGGGGGGTTGTGTGTGGGTGTGGGGGGGGGTGCGTGTTGGGTGGGGTTGGGGGGGGGGAGGGGGGGGGGGGGGTTGGGGGTGGGTGTGGGGGTGGGTGAGTTTGTGTGGGTATGTGTGGAGATGGGGTATTTGATATAGATATTGAGTGATAGATATATTGTTATAGTTGTTAGATTGTGAGAAGTTATTTATAGGATATACTTTTTTTTATTATATAGTTATTTATATTATAGGTTATGTATATATTTATAGATAGATATATATATTTATATATATATATATTATATATATATATAACATATTTTATATGTATGTATATATATAACAATATATATATATATATATTTTATTTATATATAAATATATATATATTTTTATATATATATATATATAGGTGTGTGTGTGTGTTGTGTGTGATGCGTGTGTGTGTGTGGATGAGTGATGTGTGTGTGTGTGTGTGTGTGTGTGTGTGAGTCACCACTCACCCCCCCCCCGTGTGTGTGTGTGTGGTGTAGATAATATAGATATATAGATAGTTATGAGAGTTAGTTTGTTTAGATTTATGTGTGTGTGTGTGTTGTGTGAGGGGTGTGGGTGGAGGGGTAGTGTTGTGGGGTGTGTGTGGGTGGTATATAGGAGAGTTTCTTTGTGAGATTTATTGAGATTGTTAGATACTATATAGTGATTTTATTTGTTTAGTTGTCTTTACACTGACTTAGTTTATAGTCATGTTTTTAGAGAGTCTTTGTGTTAGATTTAGAGTTTTTTTAGTTTTGATAGGATGTTTAATGATAGAGGGTGTTGGTGATTCTTTTATTGAGTGTAGAGATAGTGTTGTTAGAGTATTTGTCATTTCCATTGCTGTCTGTTGTTGTTAGAGAGTTTGTGAGTATTGTTGTTTTTTATAGTTATAGAGTGAGTGAGGGATTTATTTTGAGTCTGATTATGGATGGTGGTGTGTGTGAGAGAGTGAGATTTTATAGTGTGATATGTTAGTTTGAGTGTTTTATTTGACATTCGTCATTAATTGCATAGTTTGGTTATTTATGTGAGAGAGTGTTCTATAGATATTGACGATTGATTTTTTTATATTTTATCAGTGATTGTGTGAGAGAGAGATTGATAATAGTTATAGAGTAAGTGAGTGATTGTGTGCGATCGTGATTTGAGTCTTTCTTTGTTAGATGGTTTGATATGGGTTATTTTAATTTGTTAGAGATTGAGTGATTTATGAGTTTTTTAGAAAGTTAAGTTATTTTGTTTGGACTACACTCTCTCACACTATCATCTCAAACACTCTACCTAAACTCACTCACACACATCAAACACACACACTCTCTCAATGAAGTTATTTTGAGAGTTTGATAGGTAGATATTGTTATAGTGTGATATTGTGTCTTATTACAACATACAGACATACATACAGATAATTATATTTTTATATATTTATTTTTTTATTTATATATTATATAGAGGTTATATTTATGTATATAAGATATATATATATATATATATATATATATATATACTAGATATATATATATATATATGTATATATATGTATATGTATAAAATGTATATTTTATTTATATATAATATTTATATTATAAGATTTATTATATATATAATTTTTTTATAGTTTTATATATATTATATATGTAGTGTGTGTGTGAATATACATAAATAAATAAATAAATAAATAAATAAAGAAATAAATATATTTATATATTTATATATATATATATATATATATATATATATATATATATATGTAAATATATATGTATATATATTCACACACACAAAGGAATATCTATCCTCGAAGAATCTACTTAAAGGAAAATCTGCTAAATATATATGCACATTTTCTCTCAGCATCCAGAGTGGCTTTCGCATACGCCGAAGAGAAGGAAATGGAACGAGAGGGAAAGCAAAGAGACGAAGGGAAAAAAATCTTACCTTGCAGATGCAGTCGTCGTCTTGATCCCTTAACCCTTCCTCTTTTTTTATGCAATCTCTGCATCAAAAGCTCAACCAAGCGATTTTCTTATCGAGGCAGCGAGTTGACAATTACACACTACTTCCATCAATAGCAATAAAGATCTTCAATCTTTCTGCAATTCACACTAAAGCTGGCTTTGGTCAGTCGCTGGTGTTCAATAAGGGGAAGAATGTTCAATGCCTCAGCATAACCGCTGCAATGCCACGATGCGGATGGAAGTCCTCCTGTTTGGCAACCTGGGCGTGGCCATGAGCGTCCCACTGCCTTCCTGTCTCTATTCCGTGACCCACTTCCTGTGCTCGGGATGATCCTGTTTCTCGCAGTCCTTCACATCCTTGGTAAGAATGGCCAGCGTGAAAAATTGTTCGTCCAAGTACCTTTTGTTTTTGGAGAATTAGGATGGGGGTATTGAAGTGAAAATTTGTGTTGTCTCTTTTTTTTCGCGCTCTCTTTTTTTTTTTTCTAATTCTTAATGTCACTCAATTGTTCAAATGGGAAATAAGGTCTAGTATCTCTGTCTGTATCTTACATGACTAAAGATCAACATGTAAGAATATCTTTTTAGACTGGCGGAGAAGCTCGGTGACATCTTTCCAAGAGCAAAACTATATAGTCAGTGGCAACCATCTTGACCAAAAAACAATGAAAGCAAAAACAAACATCAAACGCCAGACCTTAAGTTCAAACGATGAAAGTTCGTCCCCAGATTGTCTTTACGTCGGCTGCACGCTCCACCCTAAACATGATTTTGCGTATTAAGAGGTCGATAACAAATAGACCGAATGCCGGTTACGTGAACTAATAGATGCATTTTCACGATACATGTAACAAGTTTCCTCTCTTTGCTTCCACTGCTATAAGTTATCACTATCGCCTAAATGATAACGCGTAGCAAGAAGCTTATCACACTCTTTGAGCTGCATGGCATCGATCATTCCCCAGAGTGGTTCTTATCTTAAAATAATTCCAAGTAAGACTTACCAAACATAAAAGACCCCGTAACTCCTTATGTGTTTCTCTTCAACCTGCAACAAAATCAAATGTTTCGAGCTAATAAGAAGGATTATTGTTCACAGGGTCAAAGGACGACCATACTACCTTGTGGCTGCCTCATATCCAAACTATCCAAACTAAGAAAGATGAAAAAGAAAGAGAAATAGATTAAGAAACAGAAAAAAAACAAACAACATTACTCCGAAGCACGATATCAAAATGCGTGTTGTCTAATATGCGTGTCCTCGTGTCTCCGCCGTGCCCATGAAGCCTTGCGGGAGAAAACCGAGAAATGGGGACAAGAGAAAAAAAATAAATGAGGGTAAACAGGAAGGAAAAAAGAAAGAGAGAAAAGAAGAAAAAAATGCCCAACCTCACGCAACACGCCTTACCTGGTGCGCCCGTAACTGAAAAATGAACGTCGAAAGCCAGCGATTTTTCCAGCGTAACGGAATGCCTTTCGGTGGGGGGTCGGGTTTGGTTGTTTTTTTCCTGAAGTGATTGGGAAAAGAGAAAAAAAAAAAAAAGGCATAAAAAGGCATAGATAGAAAGGAGGAAACAGGTATGCGAGTACGCTGTGTCAAAAATACTCCAACATTCCAAAACTTGTATAAGCACATGAAAACTGCAGGTGGCAGAGGGACCATTGATGTTTTGTAAGTTCCAGCTAGTGTCGCCATTCATGCTACAATGAGCAGAGGACTTAATAGAAATTCCTAGACAAGAATATTCATTGTTGACAGTTTATTGTGACATGGCAGTTATCACACGCATGCGAGTGTGTGTATGAATGAATATATATATATATATATATATATATATATATATAGATATTATATATATATTTATATGTGTATATAATATATACATATATATATATAACATTTATATATTTGTATATATATATTGTTATATTTATATATTTTTATATTTATTTTATAATTATATAATTATCTATACATATTATTAAAGTTATAGAATATGATATATTATACATAAATATAGATATATATATATATATATATATTTATTATATAAGATATTATTTAGTTTATATTTATTTACTTTTTATAAAACATAGTTATAAATGTATATATATGTATATATATAACTT
>NW_028234435.1:16907100-16912100 GCF_977035675.1 Penaeus japonicus
TACTTTTGTGCGTGTGACTGGCTATTCCCTTTCTCTTATTCTTCTTTGTCTCCAAATACATATGACCACACAAACACACACACGCACACACACACGCACACATAAACACCTAAAATCTAAGGCCGAGCTGGTGTATTTTCCCATTTGGACTTGGCTTTGATGAAATATGCGGAACTGAACCTCACAAGACTTCAAGGTTACGTATATCCAAACGGGATTAGATAAGCAAAGTTAAGGGTATTCTTTGGAAGTCATTGGTATTCAGATCTGGAGCGAGGACACCCGCATGGATTTGGGCCTTGGACTGGTTTGACCCAGAGCTGCAGTTGTAATTTAGGCGACTTTGTGACCTTCCCTGGTCCACATGACCTTGTCTACGATTCGCATCTGGTGCATTACCAAATGCGCCAATAACATTATTTAGTCTAATCATTTCCCTGTTTGTTTACGTTATCTGATTAGTTCAGTTCTCAATAAATCTATCTTTGTTTCTTCCGTGGTAGTCTCACGTCCGCCCCCCGTAACCTTTTATCTTTATTGCACATCATGATTCCATTATGATAAAAAATACATTTAAGCACGTGGTCCGTCTCCCATCGAATCCCTAGACCGCCGAAGGACATCCAGGTAGTCGTAGGTAATTGCCTCGTCCTTAAGAACCCGGATTTTCTGTCCAGCTTCTTGACATTAAAGAAGCAGCTGCGACCGACAACAGTAGCTAAAGACAGTCTGTTGTCTTCGAGACAGTTGGCTTCATTACGTTTTGAACGCTGTGTTGTAATTGGTGAAACTACAACAGAATGCAACGTAATCGTTTTGATGGAAATAAACAGGAAAAGTACACTGTCATGATAATAGTAAAAGCGAGTTTCATAAGCTGAGAGAGCAATATATCATGATGCGGTGACATTACAGAAAACGAACCATGAACCTGCGTTCTCGGGTAAACTTCGCTAGTTGTGGCATGTTCTTGGCGGCGAGTGGTAGTGCGTCAGTGAGTGACCAGAGACTGTGTGGAAACAACGCCTGTGTCTTGTGAAGTGTAGCAGTGCTGAACAATTAACGTACAGAACAACGCATATTGTTTTCATTGTTTTCATGCTGGCGGGCTTACCTAGATTCTGAACCGGACATGTTTACAATTGTTCAACTAATGAATGTAGAAAATCTCAAACGGGAATTAAGCCAAAGTCATGGCAAGACCATGGGTGGAGTGATCGAAGATGTCGCGATTTTTTTACATCATCAACAATAACGTGTTGCCGGGGAGACAGGGTGGCCTAGGGATTTGCTGGAAATCACGCTCGTACATCGTGGCCCAACTTGGCCACGGCCATGCTTCGCCCTCGAATATAGGGTTGTTAGGTGCGTTAATGATATGACTTTTGCCATTACCAAATATGGAAAAAATAGATCCTCTTATAAACAACTTTGGTATTAGTTATCATTGCATTAACGAATATCAATGGAATCAAATCTGATAGAAAATTAATTTTTACGCTCCTTCCATATTTGTAATCCATATAAATAACTCGCAAATAAAAACCTGTCCACGTTTCTCCGATGGCCGTTTTAGAGGCGGATAACGAAACGATGAATGTAAAAACTTGACGTATACTTGACAGACCTTAATTAATCACCCTGCCATTGGACATTCACGCCCTCTGGAAAGACAATGCATGGAATACAGGACGAAAGTCGACGAGAAGGCAACCGGCAAGGACAACCCGCAAAAAAACATTTTTTTTGTTGTTGTCTTTGTTTGACCTTATTTCCCAAGTCCCGTCACCTGCCTCACCTCGTTTACCTTGGCCACGCCTATCCCAATACTTGTTTATGGAGGGAAGGGGAGGAGGGAGGAGGGGCTAGGGTAGGAAGGGAGGGAAGAGGGGGGAGGGTCGGGGGTTGGAAGGGGGAGTAAGAGGGGAGAGGGTAAGGTGAGAGGAAGAGAGGCTAAGAGGGACGGGGTAAGGGGAGGGATGAAGGAGGGGCAGGGATAGCAGGAGGGAGGGAAAAGGTATAGTAAGATGTTCAGACAAAGGGCGGGGCGTGTGGATGAGGGAGGGGCATCTGACTGTGGGTACACGACTCTTGTTTACGAAGGGGCGGGGCTTCAGATGGTCTCATGAGGGATGTATGGAAACTTTTTAAAATCAGTTTTATAAAACAAGACCTAAAAAAAAACAGACTATTCTAAGAGGAAGAATGTTTATATTTTTCTAATTCATTTCCAAATAGGGAATTATTTGTCGAGATTAAAACACACAGGCCAACACGGTGATAATTAGTCATACTTAGTCGTTATTCTAAGTGTCTTTACTAAGAAAGATAGGAGGAGCTTATGATAATGTGGGAGGAGTCTCAGAAGGTGGATCACTTTGGTAACGGAACTAGGAAAGAATTCACGGGCCTCTTTCAAAAAATACTTTAAAAACGACGAGATTTCTTAACCGAGATTCTTTTGCCTGTAATGACTGTTGATATTTGAAGCATAGAATAGAGAGAATCCGGGAGAATCTGTTACTTCAATCGGGTTTATGATCTTGTCAAATGTTCTGTTTTATGATTAAACTTATAGATATCACGGCTCTATTATAATTTATGTTCATATATGTTTACGAACATATGGGTATATTCTTTTCTATGGACTTTCTAACACAATCAAATATGCTTTTAAAACTTAACCGCATTTGTGCGTATATATTTTTAAGCCTTTCGTAAAGTGTGTTTGCACCGAAAATATTCCACTCAGTTTTGATTATTTTCTTTTCGTGTCTCTAATACGATCTATTCTCTCGACCAAGATGCCGAGAACAGAGGCTTTTATTATACTGCAGTTTATTGAACAGGTTTTATTTTATGTTATTGGTGGAAAGAGGAAACACTTTCCCTTCTGCATTTTTCTTGCATTCATGCATAAGATGGAAGCACGAGATAAGACCAACTTTGAACTATTTCACATTCAAAGTCTGCGCCGTTGCGTGAGATATCTTTTCGTCTTGCCAGCCGTCACGCAGGCAATGAGGCTTGAAAAATCTGGAAAGAATGTCAAAATCAACACGCTTTGAAAGTTGTTTCATTAGAAGGCTGATGATGCGGAGTTTATGACGACGCCGTATGGTGCTGAATGTCTGTTTTTATCTGGTATGTTTATTTTCATTTTTAAAAAGGGACTTCTTCTTATCCTTTTGTTCCTCTCTACGTGTTTCCTGTTTTCAAGGACTGTCTTCCACTTTTCTTCTTTGTTTCTCCTTTTTTTTCTTCTTTAGCCTTTGCATGCAAATTCTTTATTTCATTTATCTTAAGAAGAATCTTGCTATTTGAATATTTTTCTCTCATGCTCAGACGAGCATATTTTCCCATTTTTCTTCGACTTCTCTCCTGTTCTTTCATCTCCGCTTCGTCCCTCTCACTCCGACTTCCTCTCTCTATCTCTCATATCCCCTCTGTCACGTGTCCATAAAGATCCACGTGACATGACAGAGCAAGATACCGTCACGTCACTACCTCCCACCGTCGTATTTTTTTCATCCTTGAGTTTAGATTAAAAAACATATATATATTGATGTAGACTGGTTTTCTTTTATGTATGGAACACTCTTTTAATCTTTCCTCTATCTGATCCTCTCTCTCTCTCTCTCTCTGTCCCTTTCTCTCTCTCTCTCTCTCTCTCTCTCTCTCTCTCTCTCTCTCTCTCTCTCTCTCTCTCTCTCTCTCTCTCTCTCTCTCTCTCTCTCTCTCTCTCTCTCTCTCTCTCTCTCTCTCTCTCTCTCTCTCTCTCTCTCCCTCTCTCTCTCTCTCTCTCTCTCTCTTCCTCTCTCCCTCTCTCTCTCTCTAAATAAACAAATCAAAATATAGAGATGTTTACACGAATTCATAAAGAACGGAAGATTAACAATTAAATTGCAGAGATGGAAAAACAAGATAAATGCATAAATTACAGTATAATTTCTGTTTGCATATTCTATCCAACAATATAACATCCATTGCGAAATATGTATTACATATTGTTTGTTTCCCAGTTAACCGTGTAATTAAGTTTTTGTTTCCTTTTTAAAAACTCTTTCGAAATTCTATGGTGTATTTTCATATAATGCAAAGTTGAATATTTCGAGGGGGTTTATTTCTAGTACCTGCCAGTGTTAAACCGAAGTGCAGGCAGTGTCCGTTACGTGTTTTTGTTTACGTCTTTTACGGCCTATTGGAAGCTGTGTGAATTAATCTCACGGCAACCTTATCTTTTGTTGCTTCATTTTTCGGTTCGACCCTTCTCTGGGGTTTCCCCTCTCACTCACTTCTTGTGTTCTCTCTTGTTTTATTCGGTCTATCTTTCTGTCTGCCTCTCTGTCTGTTTTCTCTCTCTCTCTCTCCCTCTCTCTCTCTCTCTTTCTTTCTCTTTTATTCTCTCTCTCTCTCTCTCTCTCTCTCTCTTTCTCTCCTTCTCTCTCTCTCTCTCTCTCTTTCTCTCTCTCCCTCTCCTTCCCCTCCCTCTTCCCCCCCCTCTCTCTCTCTACCTCCCCCTCTCCCTCTCCCTCCCCCCCTCTCTCTCTCCCTCTCTCTCTCTCTCTCTCTCTCTCTCTCTCTCTCTCTCTCTCTCTCTCTCTCTCTCTCTCTCACCCTCTCCCTCTTTCTCCTTCCTTCCTCTCCCTCTCTCTCTCTCCTTCCCTCCTCTCCCTCTCTCTCTCTCTTTCTCTCTCTCTCTCTTTCTTTCTCTCTCTCTCTCTCTCTCTCTCTCTCTCTCTCTCTCTCTCTCTCTCTCTCTCTCTCTCTCTCTCTCTCTCTCTGTCTCCCTCTCTTTCTCTCTCTCCCTCTGTCACCCCTCCTCCCTCCCCCCCCTCTCTCTCTCTCCCTCTGTCACCCCCCCCCTCTCTCTCTCTCTCCTTCCCCCCCTCTCTCTCTTTCTCTTTCTCTCTCTTTATCTCTCTCTCTCTCTTTCTCTTTCTCTCTCTTTATCTCTCTCTCTCTCTTCTCTCTCTCTCTCTCTCTCTCTCTCTCTCTCT
>NW_028234435.1:16919600-16937100 GCF_977035675.1 Penaeus japonicus
GCTAGATCTTTTTTTCTCCTGTTTTTTTTTTTCAATGTTGCGAACTCTTTTCAAGTGCGTTCACTGCCTGTTAATTCCGGTTAATGAGTGTATAAGTATGTTAGATAATTAAGCCGATTGCTAGGATATGAAGATAAAATTGGTTTTCACTTTTCTCTTCCGAAGCTATATAGTTGCTGATGCTGAAAGAAAAGAGTAATTAGATAGATATAGGATCATACACACACACACACACACACGCACATACATGCACACACACATATATATATATATATATATATATATATATATATATATATATATATATATATATGTGTGTGTGTGTATATATATATATAATATATACACATATACACTCACACACACACACACACACAACACTACACACACACCACACACAACCACACACACCACACACACACACACACACACATATACATATATATATATATATATATATATATATATATATATATATATATATATATAAATGTATTTATCTATCTATCTATCTATGTATATATATATATATATATATATATATATATATATATATATATATATATATACACACACACATATGTATGTGTGTATATGCGCATATACACAGATATAAACATGCAAATATGAAAGTCACTAAACCTATTTTTTCTTGCTCGTAAAATTATATGAATTCACTTTTGCGGTTGATTGATCGTTGTCAGTAATGTAAACGTTTAGGATATATTGATATTTGCATGATTAACACATATATTCATATCAAAAGTATTTTCTCTTAAAGGACTACCTTAAAAAAAAGTTACGCTCGTATACGCACAAGAGAAAAGTCAACACTAACACATTCACATTTAAGGTGACGTGTGTTTTGTTTTTTTTCCTCCGACCATCATGCAAGTTTTTCTTTCTCTTTATAAATCTTGGGGTCGATTCATTAAAAAGTGGCCGAGGCATTGCTTCAAAGTGTAGAAAAAGATCATGTTTTCTTGGAAGCACTGGTTGTTATCCCGTTCTCAGAGTCAGTCCTCCAAATTAAAGTAGACACTGTCAGTCATGCAAATTATTACTCTCCATGTGTGTTATGTCTCGAAGGAATGGTTATCAATGAGATTTATATTCATTTTCTTTTTATACGAAACATTCAGTTTTATTCCCACCGACGGCACCTGGTCTTAAATCTACAGGTATATATCATTAGCAAAAAAATAAGATAAATACTAGAGTATCAGATACACATTCACTCAGCAACCCTATATTCTAGGATTTTTTCTACATATCTATCAGTGGCTTAAAAAAACAACAAGAAAAAACAACAACTGTACCATGCATACGAGATCAACTTTCACATCATTAATGCTTTTTGCGAGCTTCGTTTTTGCAATCGCTATGCTTGTCCTACATTTTTTCTCAGGGGTTGCGAATCAACTTTTACTACTCTATATCTCCTACTACGGGTATTTCAGCCTTGTCTTACGGTACAGATGATCGAAACAGAAGCTAAAATAGAGCGATGTTCCCCTGCGCAAACGAAGCCCTCGCTTGCGTATTGAACAAGGATTCGAGAAAGTTGACAGTCATCATTTAAGATGGAAGCCAAAACAGGAAGTGTTTTCTTGTTACGCCCTGAGGACGCCCAGACAAGGAGAAATATAGGACATTCAACCAGCATAGGAGAACCTTTTGCAGACCAAATGTTTTACGTACGTAAATTATGCATTAATCAGCATTTCTGATTTGATAATGGCAAAGAAAATTCAAAATTCGAAGCCAGAAGTTTAATCGTCCTTGTTTATCACGTGATTAGGATAGTTTTAGAGAGTCAGAAACGAAATAAGTCCTGTTTTCCTTCATTTTTCCGTAAAGAAAGTCGGATCTCTCGAAAATATGTGATAATAAGAGAGAACAAATAATCATTGCATCATCAATCGTACCCCGTTTTCTCCAATTGTCTCGATAACTTTCGAAATGCAAAAGAGTAGACGGAATTACATCAGAGGAAAGGCGAAGGCGTCATCGGAAAATCGGAAACTGAAAATAGAAGTGTAGAGAAGATGCTAAAAAATAAGAAGAAAAAAGAGGAGGGTGGGGAGAAGCCTCTGCCTGGAAACTCACCCAAGCAACTTATCGTCCCTCTGGCAACCATGTGTCTCTCGTAGCAGACTAGTGCCCTCGCGAGAACGACCTTTATTGACCTTATTCTCTTCCGACTGCCTCTTGTCTGCCGTAGAGAGATGACAAAAAAAAAAAAAACATATCTGCAATGCCCTTTCATCTCGTCGCTGCGACAAAGAAACGGAGGAAAGTGACAATTCTGAAATAATTGCCACTTTCTCCCACTTAGGTGTCAACACGACTCTTTTAAGATGGGTTTAATGAAAGGAGAAGAGGGGATTAGACTGCAGTGCATTAAAACGTCTTTCCTCGCTTCGGGAACTCATCTTAAGAAACAGTGATAGTGCTTTGAGGGAATCAGACACGCACTGAATATTGAAGAAAAAGAGATTGCTGCAATAATTCACTTCTATCCAGACAATTTCATATTCCATCACTCATAATAGATCATACCTCAAAGTATAGAGCCCCATCAATCACACTGAATCAGAACTTCAGATAAAGAATAACTAAGTATAATGATTCTAATTCTACGCCAATCCGGCTACTCTCTCCGCCATGCACTTGCCTCCAAGCAGACCAGAATCCGGTTGCTTATACAGGAAGATGGCTAGGCTCATTGACAAAGGGAATCGTCAGGTAGCTTCAGAATGTGTTGCATCAAATGTTGCACTTGTCAACCTAGCAAGCTTTCAGAAGGCCGGGTTTTGTTTGTTGTAGTGGTCAGTTGGAAAAGTATGTTATGGTGTATGTCATGTAGGGATATACTTTGAGTACTTAGTTCCCTTTTGGTTGATGTGAAAGGATTTTTTTTTATAAATCCTGAAGGATGTTTTTATTAATTTTGTGCTTTTGAATGTCACTTTCACATCATTTTGAATTCCGCTTTTGATCATCTTTCTTAATTATGATATTAGAATTATTTTTACACTCCCTTTTTGATTCGCTTTATTAAGATATTGCATATATCAGACAATCAAACTAGTAGTATTAGTAATTCCTTGGATCACTTCAGTACTGAAGCCTAATGGAATTTTCGTCCAAAGAAATACAGCAAAAAGTGATAAGGAAAATTCAATTAATTAAATAATCCAATCATATGTCCCTTGTCGTCGTGTTGTCGAATTAGAGAAGAAATCAGTCAGCAACAATAATATGATGCAATAAAAAGAAAATATCATAATCGATTTGTTCAATCAGAATTCTCATTTCGTCTTCGCTCATGAACTCAATCCTGCTGTTGCATGAACATCCTCTTTTTGCAGAAGGTCACTGCGATTGACTCAACTACATCTTATGAACTTTGCAAAGGTCACACTTGCAGTTTTTTTTTTTACCTTTTTTTATTGGGGGGTCGGAGTTGACGTAATACTGGTGGTGTTTTATCTATCATTCTGTTTTAACACGCACACACACACACACACACACACACATATAGACACACACACACACACAAACACACACACACACACACACACACACACACACACACCCACACGCACACACACACACACACACACAGACAGACACACACACACACAGACACACACACACACACACGTCAAAGCACCCAACTACTCTGTAATTGATGTTTGTTGTCGAGGCAGACCCGTTTTACCCAAATGAAAAGAAAAGCTGAACTCCGCTTTCGAGCTTTCCCTTGATTACCTACTTAAGTGTTGCTCATTTGCATATCCTCCAAACGCTCCTTCACCTAAACCTGTCTTCACGTCCTTGAGGCCATCTTGATATTATATAGGCCTATGAAATTCCTTCACGGGTCCTAGTGATAAAAAAGTACTTGTGTTTATGCGCTAACTGATAATATTTGGAAATCCCTACATATTTTTTTATATGTATACACACAAAGGGGTTTCCTACATTTTTGCTGTCAAATGAATAAATATTAAAAAAAATATCCGTTGGTTAATAGTTATCTAATCACAGACAATCAACATCAATTTTACAAATACTAAACGTTCTTGAAAACATTCATGCATTCCTTCATGTCTTTGTTTTCTGCATGATCGCGTCCTTGCCCTATGACTAGTACCCTTTATGCACGCCCTCTTCTCGCTTGGTCGGCCACTGCAGTCATACACTACTCCCACGCCCACAGAAACGCCCGCAAACCACAGCCTTGCCACCCCGACACGCGCCGATATACCGGGACGTGGTATTCGCGCTTGTCCGTCGTGACTGGGTGGAGTTACGGAAAGCGGAGAAAAGTATCTTTTTGAGAGATGATATTTTGCGATTATCATCCGTTTCTTTTCTGTTTGATTTTGTTGCGCATGGATCAGTGATCCTCTGGTTACCCCCCCATCCCCCTTAGTCATACTTGATAAACTTTGAATACAGTTCCTTGAATAAAAAAATGTTGTGTAGCAAAACAAACGTACATCATGAGCACCGTTTGTTTCACACTGATGGCCTAATGCGGTAGTTACCCTCCTCAAACATGTTAGTATTAACAGTTTATCACCGGCCATAAAACCCTCCAATGAAACCATACTGCTCACCCTTGTTGAAAGGTCTCAGCGCCACCAACCGCGGCAGGAGTTGCCAGGTGTAGGATAAGATGGATAGCGATACAAACATAGTAATCAAAATGATCAATGACACGTGTATAAATTTTAGACGTAATCGGTTGAGACAAGATCTAGATATAAAAAACATGACAAGTTTACGTACTGAAAATTAATAAACGAATATAATGCAATTCTCAGTGGTTAGAATTAGTCAGAGGCAAAGATTTCCCAACGCTTATATTAATTTCTTCCATCCATACCAATCTTCTCGTGACTGGCCTCTCAGACGAACGACAATCTATTTTTAGAATCTCTTTGAGAAGGAGAGGGTGATTTTTTTTTTGGGCTACCCTTATTGAAAACTGGATGGTCAGCACTCTCTCTCCGCCACGCCCTCACCGCTAACCTTTCTTTTCCCGGCCGCGGCTGGCCTTCCACTCTGCTTCCCGTTTCTCCCCTGCTCGGCAAGGGGATACGGCGAACGGTAGCGACAAAAGTAATGGGAAATTGGTATTAATAGGCTTGGCCATGAAAGGGCTTGAACCGTCGTGGAACAAGGCGTTCGAGTGTTTAATCGGCTGCAGCCAGACTCACCGACTAACCGAGGTCACGAGCGGTCAAAGGTCAAGCGGCCGCAAGTTCAGGGTGGTTGGGACTGACTGGGTGTGGTGCTCGGCCGATGGGAATTCATGAAAGAGATATTCTAATTATCATGTGTTCGTGGTACGCTGCCCGTTATATGGCCGTGATATTATTCAAAGCTGCGTTGTAACACTGCTTTATCTAGCATTAGAATCTCTGCATTGAGAAGGCATACTAAACCTTATTGATGATATAACGTTTACGCTTTTTCCTT
This sequence comes from Penaeus japonicus, assembly GCF_977035675.1. Classification (NCBI taxonomy): domain Eukaryota; kingdom Metazoa; phylum Arthropoda; class Malacostraca; order Decapoda; family Penaeidae; genus Penaeus; species Penaeus japonicus. The sequence continues at coordinate 16,925,097 of NW_028234435.1, forward strand.
TTCCCTTTTATCGTGTCATCAAGTATAATACATTTATCAGATACTCACGTGCTTCTAGTTAACCATCAGATGATATGACGGGCTTTGAAATAGAAAAAAGAAAGTGGATTAAAAAACGTCTCAGTGAAAAAAAAACCGGTCCTGCTGAAGAGGGAGAGAGAGAGAGCAAAAAAAAGCTTGACGACAAGGGACTTTCCCGCTCAGAGCCATGCGACCATCTCGTCTATCTTTCCTAACGTAATTTCCTTCTACTTTTTCTTTTCTCTTCGTGTTCCTTTTGAAGATAAGGAGTGATACGTTATTTTGTTTCTTTGTTTGGTCAGCGTTTGATTAACCTCTGAGGCCTGTCGAAAAGAAAGCTTGTAATAGCTACTTTTACTCTTAAGTCTTTGCTTGGTCATCCCACATTCATTAATCAATATCTTTGTATTGTGTTTTATATGCATAGAACCCGCGAACAAGTTTCAAAATTTGACATAAAAACAACAACACTTCTATAAAGAATAATAAATAGAATAGAATATTGAGGGGGGATGCAGTGTCATTAATGCAAAAATACAGCCAAAACAAACATGAATTCAAAATTCGAAAAGAACCATTCTGGTCCCGGTGACTTTCCCGCGCAATTTACAGCTGGGGAAGACGTGACGCAGGAGACGTTAAGTGTCATTACGATGTGGAAACGAATGACTTCTCGAGTTCTTGCTTTCTTTTAGGTCAAACTCAAATTGGATTTTTAAAAGCCGATCGTACCTTATAAAATGATGCCTTGATGGGTGATATTAACCTTCGTTTGAAGTCAATGTCGGTGTTAATAACGACCCAGTGACAATGTTTCACTCGAGGGCGGGAGGTTGTCGGTATTAACCTCTTTTTCGACGTGAGCTTTCATCTGCTCGATGTCACAGGTGAATAGTTCGCAATATTATCAGATTGCCGAGTTCTTCGATGAAAGGGAGACCGACCAGTCTGTTGTATCTAGTGCATCGCAAACAAGAAACCTTTCGATCTTAATCAGTAGCCTACGCAACTCATGGCTGGCCGAGAACCTACGTTGCGTAATGTTTTCTGTTCCGTAAGAACGCGGACATAAAAAAAAAAACACATACAGAAAGGAAAAGCACTCACATGTATATTTACTGGAATGGATGATGTGACCCACGAGCATGTATTTTTGTCTCTCAAAACCTAATTCGTGGGAGTTATTTATGGAGTTGATGTGGGTGGGTGGTGGGGGGGGGGTGAGTGATTTTAGCCTCAGGCCTTTCTAACAGAACACTCACATAACCTTTACACAGATGTGGTCGGAAAAAAACAGTAGTTACGCAGTTAATTTCTCGATTTCCTGAATTAGCCCGTTGTCTCTCCTCTATTCCTGATTATTCTATTTCTACATCAGTAATCAAAATATAGTCGAATTATTCGTCACCGAAATAAAGTTATTCTTTTCAAACGCATGATTTATACATATAGTAGTTTCTGATGCTTGGTGTGACGGTGGCGTGAAAGGTCAGAGATGTCTCCTGGCTGACGCGAGCTATAAATGGCCAGGAAATAACTTGCTACGGCAGTGAAAGTCATACGGGGGAAAAAAATACAAAACTTGCGATTTTCGTCCGGGTGTTTCCAGCGCTAGAAGGAAAAATCGAAAGTGTTTCCGAAACTCTTTATTTGTCACGAATGAAAATTAGGTTTCATGATGAATTTAGTTTCTCAGCCATATCCAACTGACCGCAGGTGTCACGTGTCAGTTCACTAAACGTGACTTCCTCCCAGAGCAAGACGAATTAAGATAGACGAATAAACAAATAGATTTCCCAAAATAAACAATAAAGGCGTGAAGAAACGATCAAGGTCATTTGTTTCCCGCCCCTGACATTTCTGTTTCCGTGTAAGTTGGTCAACCACGCGTTTATAACGGGTTACATACTCAACCGGGAAATGGCAAACCTTTTCACAATAAGAGCATATCACGATCCCTTTTGAAGTCACTGATCAATAAATCATTTCTAAATATAGTTGGAATATACATATACGTATTTTTTGATAATCTTACTTTTACCAAGTTTTAACGACCACTTTCCCTGCAATATGACTCTTAAAATGTGCTTCTTGCACGATTTATGTTAATAGGCACAGAAGAAACATGAACAAAACACGACAGCAAGGACATAAAAAAGAGGGGAAAAAGAGAAAGGCTTAGGAAATCGCCAGTAACGTAAGGAGTGAAGAAATTGTGAATATAAGAGAGAGAGAGAGAGAGAGAGAGAGAGAGAGAGAGAGAGAGATAGATAGATAGATAGATAGATAGAGAGAGAGAGAAAGAGAGAGAGAGAGAGAGAAAGAGAGAGAGAGAGAGAGAAAGAGAGACAAACAGAGAGAGATAGAGAGAGAGAGACATACATAGAGAGACAGACAAAAATAGAGAGAGACAGAGACAGTGTGTGTGTGTGAGAGAGAGAGAGAGAGAGAGAGAGAGAGAGAGAGAGAGAGAGAGAGAGAGAGAGAGAGAGAGAGAGAGAGAGAGAGAGAGAGAGAGAGAGAGCGAGCGAGAGAGAGAGAAGACAAAACAGAACAAAACAAACACTCTATCGCTTTTCCTTACACGTGACATTTCTCTGGTTCGTGACTAAGCTTGAAACGGCAACCTAAGCGTCACGTTTCTTACCGTGTTTCGGGGAAAGGGCGTGGGTGTGGTCGGCCCGGGTAAGCTGGTGACGGCATAAGGCCTTAACGCGACGGCAAGGGCGGGCGGGAAAGGCATTTGTATCGTGAATGTTAATGGATTTTAGGCGTGGTAAAGGGGGCGACGGGAGCGTTGGGAGTGAGTGTGTGTGTTTGGTTCGGATGGGGGGGGGGGGGATGTAGGGAGGGAGGGAAGAGGGAAGGAGCAAGGGAGGAGGGAAATAAGAGGGAGCAAACAATGAGGGTGATAATATGTTTTGTCAGGAGGGAGGAAAGGAGGGAAGGGAAATAGGGAGAGAAGGAGAGGGAGTAGAAGAAGAAAGAAGGAGGGAAAGAGGGAGAAAAGGAGGGAAGGAGAAAAGGAGGGAAAGAGAAAATGAGGGAAGGAGAAAATGAGGTTGGAAAGACGAACGAACACATGGCAATGTCTCGTCGGGAGGGAGGAAAGGAGGGAAGGAGAGGGAGAAGGAACGAGGGAAGAAGAATTATGAAAGTGAAGTAACGTCTATTGAGGACGACAGAAGAGGAGGAGGAGGAGCGATCGAGTCATTGAGAGTGAGAGTATCTTGCAGGGAGGGAAGGAAGGAGGGAGAGGAGGACGAAGGGGAAGGGGGAGAGGAGGAAAGAAGGAAATAGAGAAGAAGGGAAGGAAGGAAGGAGGAGGGGAAGTGCGGGTCATGAGAGTGAGATGTTGAAGATGAAGGGAAGGAGGGAAAGAGGTGAGTTTCAGGGGAGGTGGCGAAGAGAGAAGGAGGTGTATCAGTTAGGGATTAAGGTCAGCGTTTAGGGGCATCACGGGCTTAGGGACCACCCTGTGCTCGTGGCAGGGACTAGAAGCTAAGGGAAAACCATACTTGTGTCCCGCTGAACTAGGAGAGTTTCGAGTTGCTGACGCCCATGATCACGAAACAACAACAACAACAACAAATCCGCGCCAAAACGAAATGTACAAAAATCAGGCATTATGTAGTTAAAGAGGACTAAAGGGAAAACATGAACGCTAGATGCAGTGGGCGTGGAGGAAACGGAAAGCCGTAAAGCAAACTTGTTCCCAGAGACGACCGTGTGATCTCAATTGCACGTTGCATCTTTGGCTGTGTGGCAATAGTTATTTCCAGCCTAAAACTTATGAAAATTCATTGCATGTCGATAATATCTTTATCGCTCTATAAATCAAGCAATCCCAATCATAGACACTGTACACTGTTAGAGCGTACAGAGTCTCCTGTGCAAGTGCAAAAGAGATGAGATGTAATGAGAGTAAATGTAGCTTAGCACATGTAACACAATGACCCCAACCGCGTCCCTAGGATGCTGGCGGTCATGTCGAGTCGTAAATAAAACCGCAGTCAAGGAAATCCTTTTAATGTCATCTGCTATAGAGAGACTAGAAGTACTAGATTTACAGTATATTCTGAGGTTCTCGGTCCAATTAAAAGCATAAATCAAGTGTCACAACAGCCCCACCTTTGAGGGCAGCAGGCACGTGTACGCTGCTCCAGAATGCCTATCACGTAGTAGTGTGTCGCCACGTGCAGCTGTCTCGGGTAGAGAGAAAAGGAATTCGAACCCTCAAGCGTGCCATTACGTTACCCTTCGCAAAGAGAGAGTTTGCACGACGTAAATTCAGTGTGGGTGGCAGCGTAGTCATGCATAACTCACTTGTGCCTGGGAGGGTGTTGGCAGGTGTTACGGCCGGTCACGTGACTGGCGGCGATGCAGTGGTCTTGTCTGACCTGATTGCTAAACAATGAGACGATAAATAGTATCACAGGTTTGACATTAATACTTTATAATTCAGATTGTTGTTCACTGCATGTCACGGGGTTACATTTTCGGCATAATAACTATTGTCTTTGTGGAGACTCAGGAAATGCATTAAAGTTTATACGTTTTTAGGGAAGTACCATTATATTCCTTTTTCCGAGACATAATACTTCAGGAAGGTTCAGATTTAAGTGAAACCGGTCAAAATATCTTTTTTCTCCCTCTAACGATATCTTAACCCAATCGTACATCTTTTTTTTTATTGAAGAACCAATTCGATAGCGCTTCGGGTACACCTGATCGCAACGCCCATTGCAGGACCCATACAAGGTTCTATTCCTCTAGCCTCTTGCCGGAACGAGTCAAGGAGGCCCACCTGTCAAGGCTGTCCACTCTCCCATCCAACTTTTCACCGTTATGACCGAAGGCAATTACAGCGTGTGATATGTATCATTTTCTTACCCAGTTCCTCACGCATATCGCGAGCGGCGCGGCGGTCCGGCTGGCGTCCGGTGGAATACTCTTCTGATCCGACAGTTTTCCTTCGTCTGCATTGTCTCCTAGTTATCGATGATAAGGTCGTGTGGCGGCACCCACGTCGTTCTCCCGAATATTGTGTTCCCTTGAACCCACGTCGAGTGACCCTGACGACAAGGGGGGAGGGGGGTGAAGGGGTACGTGGGGTGGGGGGGAGTGGGGGCGTCATTAAGACTTCTGACCTATGAAAAGTGGACGAGGTAGGTGGTGGTGGAGGGAGGGAGGGAGGGGAGGGGAGGGGGCAGGGAGAGGGGGAGGGAGGAGTGAAGGGGGCAGGGAGAGGGGGAGAGGTTTCGGTTCCTTGCTCTGCATCGGCTAAAGTTCACCTCCAGTGACTGGGATGGCCGAGGCACCCCGAGTGGCGGGGAGGGAGAGGCCCAGTCGCGAGCGTGAGAGAGGGAGAGGCAGGCGGGTCGGAGACTGGAAGCAATACCCACAACTTCTGTGCAACGAATCATCCCAGCGGCATTGCTTTGTCTTTTGCTTCCTCGTGTGCTGTGACGTGTCGGCATTCGCGGCTGAGGACGTTTGTGAAAAGAAATGTGAGGAAATCGTGCTTAGTCTTTGGACAGTGCCACCAACGAGTGCCATGGTTGTCACGCGCGGGGATGACAGTGGGCAATGTGCAATAAGAATATAGGAATAAGGAGTGTATCGTGAATGTGCTGATATATATGAATTGATGTTGGTGTGTATTGTTGTGTCTTTGTGTTCAAGTGTGTATGGTGTTTGCTAAAAGTACCATTTAATAGCACCGTTGACCTGGTGTTGATTATGCTTAAACAGTGCCAAAAAGCGTGTGAATAGAATCAAAATAATGGCTATAATTGTCAAATACTGCAATAATGCCAATTAACTGAGAAAGGGATAATTTTCACACTACCAATAGCTATGAATCGAAACAAAGCGATGTGCATGGATAAAAGATACGAAAGTGAAAAGCTAAGAGAGCAGATCAAAATGAGCATGCACTTGCATCAAAATCAGCCTCCCTTTCAACGATGACAAAGGAAAACATACAAGATCAGACATTTTTATGAAAGAAAACGAAGAGGCAAATACGAGTAGCTTTGTTGATCAATCGCCGCGTGACCAAGCGATGCCACGAGTTAAAAGAAAAGTGAAACTGAACGATACTTTGTGAGTCGTTGACGCAACATTCAAAGTCTGATCGATATGCAAGAGTATTTGGATTTTTTATTTTTATTTCATCCAAAAAGCATTGATCATCTGTGTACAACCAACCGTTTAGAAAGCGAAATGACTAAGGAAATGACGGAAAAACGTGTAAAATTCGCTTGATCTCGTTCACATCTTGGAAATTAGTGACTCAGCCGAATACGTAAAGTCGAGGTGAATCAAACCGGCCGTGACCAAAATGTTGCGCTCTTAATAAAACAATTGAATACCGCATTGATAAATTGTCACTTTTTAGACAAATTTCTTGAAGAAAAGAAGTATCGATTAAAGATATTCAATCTAAAAACGAACAAACATATAGAGGTCAAAGTGAGGAAAGTTGTGCGAAACATACTGACAAAATACCAAACATATGGACACGTTAGTAGGTAATGGAGTGTGTCAAAGCCTACTGTATTCGTAAGTTGTTTATGCATTGGAGGAAAAGGGCATTGAGAGGGGGGGGAGGGGGGTGAGCAGGGAAGGAAAGGGGAGCAAGGAGGGGGACGGTAGGAGGGGGGGGGGCGGTGAGGATAGGGAGAAAGGGGAGGAGTGCAGGGGAGATTGTAGCATGATTCAGGTAGGGTAAAGAGGACGCGTAGGCAAAGAGAGAGGGAATGAGGACGGAGTAAAAAAGAGGGAGTAAAGACAGGGAACAGTCATATAACATGGAGTATGATCTTAGGTAGGAAAAATGGTGGAAAAATCATAACATTTTCCTTGAAACAAAAACGCATGTCATCTTTCCTAATCTTGAAAATTCGCTACTGCACTTACCCAGGATCTAATCCAAACCTGTTTTTATTAAAGGGAGATTTGTTTTAAGAAGAGAAAAAATATGTCAAGAGAGGAGCGACAGGAGGCAATGTGAAGGGATGTAAATGGAGATGCAAATGCGAAAGAGTGATAAGGATTTGGGTCACAGCAAGACGGTCGTTGCATTACCAAGCAACTTCGTACCCTTTTACCCCAAACCTCTCAACCTCAACTTCCTTCATTTGATACTCCTCATACTTCAGCTTCTAACCTCATATTGAGCCCTCAATATCAAGCTTCTTCACTTCCTGCTCCTTATACTTCAACCCTACTCACCTCGAACTCCTTCAACCCAATTCTTAACTTCCTTCACTTCCTATCCTTCTATCGCAACCCTAAACCCCTTTCACCTAGTCCCCCCCCCCCACCCTCCTTTACTCCTACACAACAACCTCTCAGCCTCTCTCACTTCATACCTTTATTCCTCAACCTCCCTCACTCTCCCTCATAACCTCCACCCATTCCCCGTCCCCCCATCTTATAACCCCCCCTATCCCCACCCTCACTCTCCTACCCCAACCCCAACCCCTTCAACCCCCCACCTCCCTCCCACTCAAAGAACCCCCCCCCCAAAAAAAAAAAAAAAAAAAAAAAAACACGCCTCAAGAATTAAGTTGATTACGATTGTTTAGATAATGTTACAACTTTTTAAACATTATTTTTTTTTCTTATTTAACCTTTTATTTGAAATGTCGACCGTATCTACCCTCCCCCCCTCCTCCTCCATCCACCCACGCGCTTGACTTGTATGCCATCGACCAGCGATGCCTCTTAAGTGATTGCCAGTGGCACGCAGGTCCTCTTGGTAAAAAAATCCGGATAATCTGGTACTCATAAATGCTTTCAGACATCGGCCGCTTAGACAGGTTTGATTGCACGATTGCAACGCGAGGGGACTGAATGCAGCTCTTTTGAATTACGGGGAAAGAGGAGGAGGAATGATGCTGAGACGGGAGGGAGAGGGATGGCTGAGAAGGGGGTTGGGGGTTGGGGATTGGGAGGAGGGTAAGGGGTAGGGAGGGAGGGAGGTAATTGCTTTCAGATATTCTTGTGTTTGCTCTCTCTTTTTCTCTCTCTTTTTGCGTTGCTCTTCTTTCCCTTCGTTCTATTTTACTCTCTTTCCCTTTCTCTTACTGTGTGTGTCTGTCTCTCTCTTTCCCTCTCTCCTTCTCTCTCTCTTTCTTTCTCTCTCTCTCTCTCTCTCTTTTTCTCTCTCTCTCTCTCTCTCTCTCTCTCTCTCTCTTTCTCACTCTCTTTCACTCTCTCTCTCTTCATTTCTCTTCAAGACCCCAAAAAATAACCCCTTTTCTTTCTCGCGCTTAAATTCACCATTAGCTTAGTCGTTACCATTATCTCACACTAAACTTGGTTCAACAAACTTATTACAGACAACAAGTTCATTGACGCTTAAACAGAGTTTCTTTTCCATCGCTCAGAACAAGAATGGCACAACTGCTCTGAATAGGTAAACACGCTAGTCAGCTGATTAAGCAGAGACAGACGTGTAAATACAACTGCCAACTGCCAGTGCAAACACCGAGTCAGCCAGCACATGTCTTTCGAAATTAGCTTGAGCTATATTCTGTTTCCATTGATTCTTTTAGTAGGATGTATATCTTGTTTGAAAACAACAACAACAACAACAACATAGATTGATAGAATGATATATTCAGAAAGTTGAAGAAAAAGAAAGTATTATTTACATTATTATTAGTCATTCTGTATTAAAACCTTTGTCATGCAGTTCTTTGGTGATCAATCTTTTCGTATTACAGATACCGCGAGATTAAACATTTTCTCTCGCCTGATTAGGTTTTCAAGCCGTGACCGTTATATAGAACACTTAACACATCGAGGTATCCCTGTGTTGCAATCTTTACCATGCCCTCTGTTCTCTTCGTGTATTTTGCCTTTATCGTTGATCTATATATTCTCCTTATATTGATTCTTAAATATCCATTTTGTTTCCTGAAACACGTACACACAGTCACACAAAGACACAAGCACACGCACTCTTACATGGCATAAAGGGGGTTATCGTGTTGATTCACGAGGTTGAGATAGTGGATGGGATGGGGTGGGGTGGAGGTGGGGGTAAAGGAAGGACGAGAAGGGCGTGGGTGTCACATACACCTCCGTGCAACATTTAACCAAAGGCTTCGCGCTTATTATGGGAAAGTTTATTCCGCTCACGCCCTGCTTGTTAAAACGATGCAAATTTGATCTTGTTATGGTTTGAGAAGGATGATTATGCAGTGTTCTGTATCAACGTGAGTCATAAATGGGCATTTATTTGCGATTTTCTTGTGCGAGGAAATGGGGAACGGGGCAGTACCTGTGTGGTGATGCAAGTTGTGAGTGAAAGCAGTTGTTGCCGCAGCTGCTGCTGGTGCTTGCCTCGGCGGCTGCCCCATCACTGCTGGAGCTAATAGCAGCTTGGGAACGTTTTTTAAACAACATATTGTCTTCAGTGAACTGTGCAAGGAGCCATTGTATATTAGAGACCCTAAACCACCTCCGGGGAATCTGAAGGACGACGTGATTAGTGTAATCTGTGTTAAATGTCCGCTTCCGAGATCTCGGCCGGCGTTGCAACTGGATTATGGCCTCTGTTCCGCATTCCTGCTGAAAGCTCAGTGATACAATGGGAGGTTCATGATGTATCAAAGTATATGTGATTACCTGTTTGCTTCAAAACTTTGTAAAACCTTTTTTTTGTAACGAATTATTGTGTTTATGTTCAGGTATCAATACGGTGATTGTTTCCAGGTAGGAAAGTATAAGAGAATGAACGTGCATTAAGAAAAATTACCACTGATACGGTAAGTAAAGGTAACGTCCTAAGGATATTGACCTTCCCGAGGATAGAATGACCTCGCCGTGACCCCGAGTTCACGGATGATTATTTCTATGAAAGCCATGAAAATGTTTACAAATCGGGAGAAAAGTCCCAAGGTAATGGAGTAGCTGAAGTGGGTTCAGCTCGAGTCGTCAGCGGCCGTCAGTAAAGACCCGGGATTCGCTGATGTCAGGAGGCAGTTGCGTGGGATGTGAGAGCTTCCCTCGTGTCCTTCTTCAGCGCCAGTCAATTCGGCAGACCGTGGGAGGCGGGGATGCCGCTTCAAGATGCCTCTTCCTGCCACCACTGCCACATCCACTCTCCCATCCCGTCGGAGGACCTGAAGCGCACGCATCCCCTCAGGTCGTCCCAGATCAACAAGCCGCACGACTCCATCTCGTCTCGAAGCCATGACATCGCACGCGGCTTCAAGAAGAACGTGTCCTTCCTCTACGGGAAGATTCAGAAGCGGGATGCCAGGAGTGCGGCCAAAGAGACGCAGGGCAACGGCAGCATCCCGTCGCCGCCGCCGCCTCCGCCGCCGCTGCCGCAACACATTCGAACGGTCGACCTGCCCCCCGTGGTAGTGGTGGAGAAGCCGGTGTCGAGGGCCACCATTACGACGGTCCAGACTCCCGTTCTTGGCGCCCTAACTCTCTCCCCGGGGCGATGCGTCCCAATAACAAGCACTGCTCTACCTCCCAGTCCGGCTTCTAGCACACCCCCGCCCATCCCCCCGCCTCTGCGCGACGCACGAAGTCGGCGCAAGGGTGGCGTCGGGATGGCGGGCGTGCAGACGGCGGTCCTCATCGGCGCCTACGCCCTCTTGGTAAGCCCTCGATGGGACAGGGCTGTTGTTGAGTCGCCTTTCATTCTTAGTGTTCCTTTGTGTCCTTCCTCATCTCGCGTGTTTCTAATGACGTCTTTCCTTTGTCTGCAGTTAGTGCTCGCCGTTGTGATCGGCGTCGTCATCAGCCAGCAGTCGCCCCAAAGGCGCGTCCGAGGGCGGCCACGCGTTGGCTCCCCCATTCGAGGCGCTTCTCCCGCCCCTCTTGGTGATGGACCCATAAGAATCGGCCGCCCACGCAATCGTCCCGCCCCTCGTACAGGCCGCCCGTCCGCTCCTCGCCCACCCCCACCCCCACCACCACCCACAACCCCTGCTCCTCTAGATTATGACTACGTTTACGTAGATGACATCGGCTCGGACATCACCCTTCTACCCAATCCTGTGGTTTCTAATGCCCCCCCTCCTCCTCCTCCCCCTCCGACATCTGCCCCTGTGTTCAGGCCCCTGCCTGCCGCCGCCCCCCGCCGCCCCGCACCCCAGCCGGCCCCCAGCCGCCCTCCACCACCCCGCCGCCAGAACGTTCCCCTCGCCAGCATCGACAGGGACTTCAGCCTCCAGCCCGAGGATACCCCCCGCGGCCGCAAGGAACCCGATGTAAAGATCCTGAGGTCGTGGTCCCACCAGAACGCTGACGGCACCTTCTCCTGGGGATACATCAACACCGACGGCTCCTTCAAGAACGAGACCCGCGGCCTGGACTGCGTCGTCAACGGCGTCTACGGCTACATCGACCAGGAGACGGGCGAGCAACTGTCCTTCCCCTACACGTCCGGTAACCCCTGCGACCCCGACGCCCCTGACTACTACGACTACGACCTTCAGGGCTCACCCATCGAAGACTTCGGAGGGCCAGTCATCCGGGGCCCCGTCGGACGCCCTCGCCAAGGGTGATCGGAGCGCTCGCCGAAGGAGTGGGGTCAGACGGGCCCTCAGGAGGTCTGCTTCATGTCCACACCCCATAGTCCTTAAGCCCTGAATGTATACGTTAAACCCAGACGCATACAGCCTTCCTCTCCTTACTTTTCAAACTGCCATAATTCTAACGCAAAATCTATCTATTGTTTCCCGTATGGAAGTATTACCATATTTATAACTATATGAATATGCGAGGAAATTTATATGTATATACCGATCGTTTCTCTTTGATCCGTTTTCTTCAAATCTGCACGTTACCACCTCACATGTGCCCTGATTACTGTATAAACGTATTAGAATAGATTTATGAACTGATATACTATCGGTTTGCCGTGTATTCTTTAATAAAAAATTAAAAGATATGTATATTTTTTCATGTTTAACCTCATGTCTTTAACGAAGTAAATGGTATCCCC
>NW_028234435.1:17014600-17019600 GCF_977035675.1 Penaeus japonicus
TATTTTTTACTTGCTTGCAAAGATATTGCATAAGGCCCTCTTTGTGTGCAAATCCCTATGTAAATTTAGCCATGGAAAGTGAGGAGCAAATTAATTGGTAAAAATAGTTGCAGTCTGCATCTTACCTAACACTATATATACTAAAAAGATGTAAGGAGAAAATTATCATATAATCTCTACCAAACGAAAATGAAATGAGAGAAAAAAGAAAATCGCTTCGTGAAAAAAAATGAACGAAAAAAAAAAAACAGCAACAATAACCTACTCACTCAGAAACTCAAGGACGGCAAAAGGACAAGTTTTTTTTAAACACACGAGGTTTTGCCATGCAGCATAGCGTATTTTATGGCAATGCTTTGGTTTTATCCTAATAAATGTTTCTGTATATAGACTCCTCACACCCGGTCACGGACGACAGGCTTAGTGTATCTTGGTAAAGGTTTTAAAGGTTTTATATACGATTAGTGGGTATTTCGACTTCGGATATATCCATTCGTAACATTATGGATGAACCAGGATATATATATTGTTTATCATTGAAACTGGAATACAGCCGTTCATAAAGACAAATATTTATTGCAAGAAGGTACACGTACATACGCACACATAGACACATAAACGTACACGTACAAATGCTCATAAGCGCTCGTCTGTAAGTCTAGAGATTTTAGCCATGTTCCCCTTAACATAGACTCGTGCGAATATATGAGTCTTTGTACAAATCGTGTAAAAAAGATATGGAGCGTTTTGATTATTATATCTTAAGCTAGATTAGTTACTTACGCACACGTTGGCAATATTAGTGTAGCAACACATCTGGATGCAAACTCGGCCACATTTTTTTTTCTTACATCAAATAAGAACCAGTCGACAACAAGAAGCGCTTGGTTGGCCAGGCCGAAAGGTCAAATGAGACTCTATATTGTCCCATCAAGGACGCTCATGGCTCGTCCTTCTGTGGTATTTCTTGCTTTTTTCATGGCATTGAAATTTTCCCAATTCTTCTTTTCTTTTTTTTACTTTCTGTCTCATTTGCTTTGTTCGTTATTGAAACAACCACGTTCTGTTCGTATTTGTCTTCCGGGATATTCGGGCGTCTGCGAGTTGGCGGAAACAGCTGATTTGCGGTTGTCGGTCTTCTTTTTTTCCCCCGTTTATGCAATTTGTTTTGGCGGGCAGGATGCGTGGGGTTGAAGTGCGAAGAAAAGTGATGGCGTTGTTGAATAAGGGTTTTCGTTTACTGATTTTTAGTTGAATTTGATTATCATTGAGTGTTTTGAGTTTATTTTATTTTATTACAAATGTAAATTGGATCAAATGAATATTATTTGTTGTATACAATCAACATGATCCCCGAGTATCACTTACACTTTAAATGTTTTTATTTTTGAAAGTAGTATTATGAAACATAAACACTTATACTTAAGCATAAGATTTTATCCATGAATGAACAACAGTTTAGGGGAGAAGAGAATTTTCTTTGATGGATCAGCAATAAAGACGCGACACACACACACATACACACACAAAAAATATTGAAATAAAAGGTTTATATATATATATATATATAATATATATATATATATATATATATATTTGTGTGTGTGTGTGTGTGTGGGTGTGTGTTGTGTGTGTGTGTGTGTGGTGTGTGTGTGTGTTGTGTGTGTGTGTATATGTATATATTTATATATAAATAAATATAATATATTATATATATATATATATATATATATATATATATATACATATTCATATATATTCATATATATACATACATATACAGACAGACAGACAAAGAGAGACAGAGAGAGAGAGAGATAGAGAGAGAAAGAGAGAGAATATGAAAGGAGAAATGCATCAGCACGAACGATATTTTTTCATGGCTAGTGGTATAGATTTAGATTTCGGCCTGGCATTTGTTTCAGGGTCAAAGGTCAGCGCAAGTGAACGGCCCAGATAACATTATCACGGGGTCGTACATTCCTTTCTGCAGTCTGACCTCTTGCACTGACATCTATTTTTATTGCTCTCTCTCTCTCTCTCTCTCTCTCTCTCTCTCTCTCTCTCTCTCTCTCTCTCTCTCTCTCTCTCTCTCTCTCTCTCTCTCTCTCTCTCTCTCTCTCTCTCTCTCTCTCTCTCTCTCTCTCTCTCTCTCTCTCTCTCCTTTCCCTCTCTCTCCCACCCTCCTCCCTTCTCTCTCTTTACCACTTTCATCTCAACACATGCCATGCACTATGTTATGCCTCTTGAATTGATAACGCGTTTGCCAAGGGGTGATCATGTACATGGGTGACAGCCTTGACAGATGTTTCGACACGTGCGTGCTCTGGCCCTGCTTTATCGGGAGGAGCCGCGAGAGGTGTGTCTTTTCCTTGCAACAAACTGCACACAAACACACACAAACACACACGGGATCTCCTGAAGTTTATTGACCTGCCCTATTTACTCTTGCCTTCCAGTGGCTAGTCTCGACGGCCCTCTTGTATCCAATTACCTCTTTGGTTTCTTTGGTGCTTGACTGCTTTCATTAACCCCTTGCTTTATGTTTGCAGGGACACGAACTTGGTCGAAGGTTCTGTATTAAACTAGATCCTGATTATTAGACCTTCTTATGCAGAGAGTTTTTGACCTCAAACTTAGGTCATTTAAGGGCTTATTCGTGCATGGTAATGAAGCAAGGTACTACCGTCATGATGTTTGCATGACACGCACATGCCTGTCGAAGGATCTGTATAACTAGATCCTGATATATAACTAGCTCCTGATATCTGTGCGAGAGTTTTAAACATCTTTGCGAGGAGGTGAGGAGGATTGACCTCTTAGGTCATTTCAACATTTAAGGGCTTATTCGTGCATGGTAATGAAGCAAGGTACTCCACCCTGTGCATTTTTACGGTAAGGGTCTGGGAGGTCACCAGCCCCCCCCCCTTTTCAACGGCAATGGGTCAGTAAAATGAACGGAATGGTGCCATCAAAAACCTCCCATCAAGGGATGTGCCTCCCCAAGACGTTATTTTTTCAGTAAAAAGAACTCAGTAAATTCAGTAAAATGAACTATCGCCCTCAAAAACCCTCATGCCAAGGGATATCTCCGCCTCAAAAACCAAGGGATATCGCCCCAAGTGGATATTTCCATATTTCAGTTTTGGAGGCCTTCTGAAAGGAGTCTTCGAGTGGAGTTTCTTTCTTCTGTAGAAAGGTCTGGAGGGGCGAGGGGGCGGTTCTGGAAAGTGGCGGGTGCTGGATTGGTCCTGGAAAGGTCTCTCTTTTTTCTTCTGCCTCTTCTTTGTTCGCTTCTGAGCTTAAAATGTGCTTTTAAACATCATTTAACAAATGTCGTCCTGATTAACATCATATCATCACTGTCTTCTTCTTTTATACTCTTCTTTTCTGATCATTTCCCATTCCCCTTTCTTCTCTTTATATTGTTCTTTCCTATATTGTTCTTTTTTTTCTTTTTCTTTTCTTTTTTTTTCCCCATTTTTTCCTTTTTTTCTTTTTTTTCTTCTTCTTCTTCCTTTCTTCTTCTTTCTTTTTTCCCCTCTTCTTCGTCCTTTCTTCTTCTACTTTCTTCTTTTTTTCTTCTTCTTTTACACTTCCTCCTCAACACAAACCTCTCTTCTTCTTCATATTGTTTTTTCTTCCTCTTTCTTATTTTTGTTCTTCTTATGCTGTTCTTCATCCTTAACCTTTACTTTTCTTCTTCTTCTTCTTGCTATTCTCTTCTCTTTTATTTCTACTTTGTTCATCTTTTCGTTTGCTCTCCATCTCATCCATTCTATATTTCGTCCTCCTCTTCTCATTCCCCAACATCATTTACTCACTTTCATTTGTTATTTTCCTCTTACGCTTCACTGACCCGCGCACTTCCCTCTAACCCCTCCCCCCCATACCCACCCCACGTCCCCCCTTCCCCTCTCCTCCACCCCTACCCAACCCGAACCTCGGCACACACCTCTCACCCCTAAGCCCCTCCACTCCATCCAGTATCCCCTATCTCCACCCCCCCAACCTCACCCTTCCCCATCCAGTATCCCCTCCCACCATCCCCCCCAACCTCACCCTTCACCCCCCCTCAACCCCCCCCTCTCCGAATCAACCTCACCCCCCACCCAAACCCCACCCAAACCCCACCCCACCCAAAAGCAAGAACGGCGTTCCAAGCAGGATCCAACCACTGCCCTTCTTACAGCTGGCGTCCCATCGTCCCTACCTGCTTTTACCTGCTTACCTGCTACTAGAGGCGTTGCTCGATCCCCTCACACCCTCCCCTGGGGGCTTCTTCGCCGTCCTCTAGGTCACACAAAACGAGATTTCAAGGCCAGTCTACCAGCGTTGTATAAGCAGAAACAGCTACTTGTCCTAAATCCTGGTTGCGTGGTTCAGTTACGACACGTTGAGAAGAAGAAGAAAAAAAGGGAAGTAGTTATTTTCTTGTGTTTGTTAATGAAAGGTGATTTTGGCTTGGTCTTTTTTAAGTTATTGTTTGGGTTGTGATTGTTATGATGGGGATATACACGACAGTACAAGGGTGAGGTTATAAGGAAATTATGTTATAATGATGATGTAAAAGTTATAGTGATAATTATATACACGATGATAATGTGTGATAATGATGATGATATAAAAATGAGAATGTAAATGCTATGGTTATGAATTAATGATGATGATGATAAAAATATACTCTTGATACTGATAGCATAAGTATATCTCTTATTGCAAATGATGATACTAATAACAATATAATGATATCAAGCAAGCGTGGTCACATCATTTATATCCTTAGTATTACAGTAATCATCACATCAGTTACAGTCATCACTTTCCTGTCACCATCACATCATCATCCTCATCCTTAGATCTCTTAATCTTATTTCTAAACTCATTTTTTAAAACTCAACTTCAACTTCACTAAATTTCCTAACCCAACTTTCACTTAGCTTAATTTCTGAACTTCACATTAACTTCACTGGATTTCTCAACACATCAATAAAATCGAC
>NW_028234435.1:17024600-17029600 GCF_977035675.1 Penaeus japonicus
GATAGATAGAGAGAGAGAGAGAGAGAGAGAGAGATAGAGAGAGAGAGATTAATGTTCATTAACATCAACAGCAACATAGATAAATATTACCACTTATTGTGCAACGGAATCGTGCAAGAACATCGTGTAAGTTTCTCGAAACAAGGATCAACTGTATTGCTAGCGTAAGCGACCTTGAATCACGATTGAACCGGTTCTTGATTAGATATCTGAGAACCTCTCAGTCTGTCCTGTAATCTTGTATTTTGAATTACTTCGTTTTTATAAAGGAATGCCTCGTCTCTAAATACATTTACGAAACGCATTTACATTCGTACTCCCTAAGTAATGGGAAATTCCGAGCGTATTTCATGTCAAGCTAGCTAGTAATTAATATCTAGATGGATTTTCGAAAGCAACTCTGGATGCAGCCTTTAATCAACTTCCAAATGTGGATTCCATTGTCCTAGTTAAACAGTTAAATGGTTTTCTCCCCTCCCCCCCTCCCCCCCCCCTCATCCCTCTTTCCTCCCCCTTCTCCCCCCCCTTCCCCCCCCCCCTCCTCCCCCTTCCCCTCCGCCCCCCCCTTTCCTCCTTCTCCCCCTCCCGACGAAGCAGATGGAGTAACTTCACCTTGGCAACAAGTGACCTAAAAACTCTCTTTGGAAAATGTTAACAACGTGACATCTCTCCCACGCGCGTGACGTCACAACTGGACACACAGTGGACTTGATCACAAACAAAAGGCATCAGTGGAATACGAAGATTACAGACGAAAAGCTTAGCCACAGTCTCAAAAATGCTCTTTCTTGCATTTTTCTTTTTTTTTTTTTTTTTCCTTTTTTTTTTTTCTCTTTTTTTTAATAAATTTTTTTTTCTTATTTTCCTTTCAACCTCATTGCCTCTTTTTTTGTCCCTTTCCCTTGCTCTTCCCGCTCTTTCTCTATCGATGACCTTTTATCGCAACGACACGCTGAACTTCGGAACTTGACACTGAAACGCTTAAATGACCTCATGCGGAATTAGGTCACGTGATTGCCAGTCGATAGCCAAAGGCAGATTAAAAGTTCATTTTGGCGCCGATTCCATCACATGACCTCATGCGTGACCCTATGTAAAATGCGATTGAGACGTGCGGCAAGGTCAGCGGATGGAGAGGGGGGGAGGGGAGGAGGACACGTGACCTATAGACGTCCAAAAAGTCAGCCTGTATAAAAATAAACGCAAGAAAGAAAGAAAGAAAGGGAAAAAAAACACGAAATAAAAGGTTATGACCCTGAGACGTGAAAATTCTTCCGCTTTGCCTATTCGTGCATTTGCTAAAAGCTTTCATTCACGGCTTGTAAAAACAAAACAGAAAGAAACAAGGGAGATGCTTGTATCTTAGAGAAAGTATTGTTAAGAATGATCTAAACGTGTTTTCTTTTTTTCAGAATGAATGAAGGTCGTCTTATTCCTTTGTTGCGAAGGTCACGCCTGATCCTGCAACGCTTGAACCCGTTAGGGATGGCCTTTGTTTCGGTTGTCAGGAATCTGCATACGCGATTCGTGTGATTGATTCATTTCTATACCTTTATTATCCTTCACTTACATACCCTATGTAAATGTATATAAGCATATACATATGCATACACATTTTATATACACAAGTACACATATACAAACACATATAAACACACACTCACACACACACACACAGTGTGTGTATGTGTGTGCATATATGTATGCATATATATATATATATAATATATTAAATATATATATAAATTATATAATATATATAAATAATAAAATTGTTCTCTATATATATATATAAAATATTATATATATATTATATATATATATATTATATGTAAAATATATATATAATTTATAAATAATAATTTATATATATATATATTTATATATATAAATTTATATAAATAATATATATTATATATTATCTTTATATATATATACATATTATATATATATCTATACACATTTATACACACACACACACACACCTATAACACACATATATATGATAAATATATATATTATTTTCATTTAAAAATAATATATAAATATATATATATATATATATATATATATATTATATATATATATGTATATATTATATAAAATAAATATATATAATATAGATCTAATATATAATATACACAGCTATGCATCTATCTATTTATCTATTATATACACTGCTATCTATCTATCTATCTATCTATCTATATTATATATATGTGTTGTGTGTGTGTGTGTGTGTGTGTGTGTGTGTGTGTGTAGAGAGATAGATAGATAGATTAAGAGAGAGAGAGAGCTAAGCAGACTAGAGAGAGAGAGAGGGGGGGGATAGTTACGTAGTTATATATATATATATATATATATATATATATATATATATATATATATATATGTATTGTATATATATATGTGTGTGTGTGTGTGTGTGTGTGTGTGTGTGTGTGTGTGTGTGTGTGTGTGTGTGTGTGTGTGTGTGTGTGTGTGTGTGTGTGTGTAGATAGATCGATAGATAGGTAGAGAGAGAGAGAGAGATACAGTGCTTCGACATTCTTTACCAAATCTACTCCCTAACCCCCCTCCCCCCCTGCCCTCAAGGGCAACGATTCCAAAAGGATAACAAGCGACAGTCAAATTAGAAGAAAAAAATAATCAACGAAATTACTACTAAACCTAAAAAAAAAAAAACAAAAAAAAACCGGCGCGTCCAGCTGGAGCGAAGGTCCATGATCCTCCAGCTGGCAATAGTTTCCGCGTCTCATTCCACGTGAAAGTCATCGGCGAAAGTCATTCCCGTCTGGCGTGGAATTTCCGTAGGCGATGGAATCATTATCTTCTGTTTGGTTATTTCATTTGATTACTTTGTGATTTTTTTTTGTTTTTTGGTATTTATTTTTTTGTTTGTGGACCTTTGTTTTTGTGTTTGATTTGTTTATCTGGTGGTTATTGGCTGTGTTTTGTATTTTATTGTTTGTAGTAAATTGATTTACTTTGTGGTTTGATATTCATCTAGTTAATTAATCACCTCTTTGTTTACTTATTCAACGGCATAATTGCATTGTGATTTTAGGGTCATTTGAAGTTTAGACGTCGTTTAGGGGGGCATGTCAGGTCAGGATTCGAGCTGGGAAATGCATTCAATAGAAGATGCCATTACTTAATCCTTTCCGAGAAGTAGGTTTACATCCGAGGTCACTTGGCGAAGCAGTTGTGAATGTTAGGTCAGGGGAATTTATCATATGTTGATTATTTTTTGGGTGTGGCTGTTAGGTCAGGCCGGTGCGATAGCGGCCATGCATGCAAAGGGGGCGGGGCCTGGGAAAGCCAAAGTTGCATAGTGGCACTCCGCTTCATGCAAGTCTAATAAGTTTGAAAGCAAAATGGGGACCGAAAACTTATACAGATCTATTTTTATGGCCCTGAAGTGCAATGCATACTCACTTAAGTAGGCAAGGGGTGGTGGTAGGGGGGGGGGGTAGGGAAACAAAGGAGAGCCGAGGAGGGTCGGTAATGGTGCCAAGAATGAAAGATGTGGGGGTTTGGTGCAAGGGCTTTTGAGGAGAACCGGGAATAGTGCCAATGATTAAGGGAGAGACAGGAATGGTGCCAAGAGGGAAAGACGGGTATATGGTGCCAGGGTGGAGCTGCCATACTGGAAATCGGTGCCACCTGAAGGGGCGGTCTACACGCAGCGTTATCATTAGGAAAAAAGGGGTCAGTGAGCGGTAAGGTAAGAAAAAAAAAAAAGAAGAGAAAAAAAACAAACTGGAAGGGAAAGTGTAGCCATAGGCATCTGGGCCGAGGAAAGATGAAGGTATGGGCGTGGTGAAGTGTGGGGAGAAGTGGGCGTGGTGAGGAGGGTGAAGAAGTGGGCGTGGTAACGAATGGGGAGAAGTGGTAAGGGGGGGGGCGGTTAGTCGGCGTGAAGGAGGGGGAGGGGGCAGAGAGTTCCAGTTGGCGTGATGGAGGGTCCAGTATATGTAGTGGGGAGTGGGAAGAATTAGGTTCAGTGGACATAGTGGGGTACTTCAATCCCTATCTTTGAAACTGAGTTCGTTTTACATACATAAGCACACACGCACATACGAATAGACACACACACAAATAGACACCCACAAGCACACAAACACACACACAAACACCCACACACACACACACAAACACCCTCCCACCTACACACCCACACCTACTCACACACACAAACACCCTCCCACCCACACACCCACACCCACTCACACACACAAACACCATCCCACCCACACACCCACACCCACTCACACACACAAACACCCTCCCACCCACACACCCACACCCACTCACACACACAAACACCCTCCCACCCACACACCCACTCACACACACAAACACCCTCCCACCCACACACCCACACCCACCCACACACCCACACCCACTCACACACACAAACACACACATTCAAACATTCTAACCTTGTTCTCCTTAACCGTTACCAAAAAGTGTCGAAAAGAGATTAGCTTTTGTCATTCGATTGAAAAGGATTAGTTATGGGTGTTGAGGTCCTCGTTCGAACAAGGAGATTGAATAGAGAAGAACAAAAACAAGAACAAGAAGGAAGAACAAGAGAGAAGAGGGTGCGAGTTTAAGGAAATAATGCACGTCGATGGTACACTTTTAATATACATTGATGATGCACTTATAATACACATTGATGGTACACTTATAATACACATTGATGGTACACTTACAATACACATTATGATACACTTATAATACACATTGATGGTACACTTATAATACACATTATGATACACTTATAATACACATTATTGGTATACTTATAATACACATTGATGGTATGCTTATAATACACATTGATGGTACACTTGTAGTGCACATTGATGGTACACTTATAGTGCACATTGATGTTAGGTACACTTTTCTTGTTTCTCTCTCATTCTTTCTTTCTGGGTCTCTGCCTGTCTCTTTCTCTCCCTTTCTCTTCCCACTTTTCTCTCTCTCTCTCC
>NW_028234435.1:17042100-17047100 GCF_977035675.1 Penaeus japonicus
CCCATCGGCAAGTTCGCATACCTCGGGGGGACGGCAGTTGGTAAAGGCAAAGGACCCGTCCTTCCTGACGAGGCCTCTGGATAAGGTGCCTTCGTGGTCCATGTGCTCCCACCGGCGCACCACGGGCGAGCGGTCTCCCGTGTGAGGTCTTATCTTCACTCTCTCGCGCGTCCTTCCTTTGCCGTTCTGCCTCGACCCTACCATGGGCACCGTCCGCCGGGTAGGCGTCGACGTCGCTTTCGCCGTCGCGGTTCCCGTCGCCGTCGCGCTCGGGGCCTTGGCACCTGGGCGTCCTATAAGCGAAATGCCGGCGTCAGGAGCGCTCGGAGTGATATGGAAGATGACGTCATGGTCAGGCTGGAGTATAGAGAGATTCTTGTCGCCGCCCTTGACGGTACTCAGAGCCACCACTTCCCCTCTCTGCACCGAGAACCCGCGCATCACCTTTAGAGGAGTGACTCCTCCATCCGAAGGGGGAAGTGTGGTGAATTCGTCAGATTTTTTAGGAGCAGAACCAGGTTGTGATTTGACATACTGAAGGCCTTCCGGAGAGCTTCCAGCCACAGTGCCTGTTCGACCTGTGCTGCTGTGGTGGATCCCCCTTCCAGCGCCTCCTTTCCCCTTTGCTTGATTACTCCAGTTGTGACCTGCAGGTTTTTGCTCCACTGAGCCGTCACTGCTGTGCACTCCTGGTAGAGAGACTCCTCCGTTAGCCACCTGACTTGGAACTGAACCACCTGTTCCTGCCTGAGTAGAGACTCCTTCTCCAGGCTGTGTGGGACTGACTCTTCCATTTCGATTTGTACCTCCTGTGAGTACAATCTGTGTGTCGGTCCCAATGGTGTCTAGTGGCACATTGCCATTTTGATTCCTCATCCTCCTGTTACCATTCCCCAGGTTCCTTATCCCTTGATGCTGATTGCCGTTTCCGTTACCATTCCCCTGATTGCTGGTGCCTGCACCGCCAGTGCCAGATGCAATATTGGAATTCCTGCCGCCACTTGGAATTTGACTTCCAGTTCCTGTATTAGAGCGTCCATTATTGCTGTTCACTCTTCCATTCAAACCTGGGCTACCAGCGGCAAGACCCCTTCCTCCTGTAGCACCATTGCTAGACCCAACAGCAGAATTTGGGAGTCCTCCAGCTCCTGCTCCTGCCAGGCTTCCATCGCCAGCATTTACTCTTCCATTTCTACCAGCGTTAAAATTACCACCTCTGGCATTCCCCGCTCCACCACTACCTGTGTTAAAGCTCCCACTTCCACCATTCCCTGTTCCACTGATACCTGTATTAAATCCTCCACTACCAACGTTACCTGTTCCACTTACACCTGAGTTAAACCCCCCAATTCCACTATTGCCTGTTCCACCAACACCAGAGCCGAAACCTACACTTCCGCTGTTCCCTGTTCCACTAGCTCCTGTGTTCAGGTTTCCACCAAAGTTCCCCCCGCCTGCATTCTGGCTTGTGCCTCTAGCGCCTGTGCCCGAACCAGCATTTCCAAAGCCAAGGTTATCTCCAACACCTATTCCACCATTTATATTTCTAGCTCCAGTGTTACCTACACCTGCGTTAAGAATTCCGATTCCGCCTCCTCCAGTACTTGTTCCAACGCCTCGTGTTCCTGTGCCTACATTTAGGCCTCCACCTGCGCCTAAATTGCCATTCCCAGTGTTTCCTCTGCCACCTGTACCGACATCAAGGATTCCAACCCCTGCTCTGCCACCTGTACCTGCATTTATACTTTCACCATTACCTCTCCCACCCGAGCCCACATTACCGTTGGTACCACCACCTCCCGTCGCCCCGAAACCTGTTCCAAAATGGGGAATCCCACCACTATTACTAAATGTACTCGGCCCACTATGGAAATTACCACTGCCGAAGTTACTGCCTGAACCCACACCAGAGTTTGAATTTGCTCTCCCACCTGTAGGGTTAAATGGGCTATCACCTCCATTACTCCCTCCTACACCCGCCCCGCCATTCAGAGTTCCCCCATTCCCTGCGGAGAGACCGAAATTCCCATTCCCTTGACCTCTACCCTGACCTCCTGAAGTAGCTGTTCCAGTATTCAAAGTCGTTCCGCCAGCATTGAAATTCCCACCATTATTTAGTCCTGTGTCAGAGCCCCCATTGAAGTTTCCTTGGGAATTGGTATTAGTATTTGTGCCCCGTGTATTCCCTGCGTTCGTCCCGGTGTTCCCAAATCCAGACGTGGTACCTCCATTGTCATTCCCATTTAATCCTCGGTTGGAATTCTGGCCAGAGTTGTTGTTTCCGGTATTAAAGCCAGGGATGTTGCCTCGGTTTCCGCCAACATTTTGGTTGCCTAGAGGAGAAATTGGATTGGTGCTTAAACCCGCGTTGAAATTACGGTTACTTTCAATGGTACCAATTCCACTGCCAGGTTGATTAGCGAGCCCAGCTCCAGATGGAATGCCGATTCCACTTCCAGCCTGATTACCAATTCCTATTCCACTCCCTGGTTGATTACCGATTCCACCTCCAGGTTGGTTGCCGATTCCACTTCCAGGTTGGTTGCCGAATCCACCTCCAGGAAGATTACCGATCCCACCACCAGGTTGGTTACCGACTCCACCTCCAGGTAGATTACCGATTCCACTTCCAGGTAGATTACCGATTCCACTTCCAGGTTGGTTACCGACTCCACCTCCAGGTAGATTACCGACTCCACCTCCAGGTAGATTACCGATTCCACTTCCAGGGAGATTACCGATTCCACTTCCAGGTTGGTTGCCGACTCCACCTCCAGGTAGATTACCGATTCCACTTCCAGGTTGGTTGCCGACTCCACCTCCAGGTAGATTACCGATTCCACTTCCAGGGAGATTACCGATTCCACTCCCAGGTTGGTTGCCGACTCCACCTCCAGGTAGATTACCGATTCCACTCCCAGGTTGGTTGCCGACTCCACCTCCAGGTAGATTACCGATTCCACTCCCAGGTTGGTTACCGACTCCACCTCCAGGTAGATTACCGATTCCACTCCCAGGTTGGTTGCCGACTCCACCTCCAGGTATATTACCGATTCCACTTCCAGGTTGGTTGCCGACTCCAACTCCAGGTAGATTACTGAATCCACCTCCAGGTTGGTTGCCAAGGTTGTTAATTCCAGTATTAAAACTAGGGATGTTACCTCGATTTCCTCCTGGCTGGTTGTCAATTCCACCTCCAGGTTGGTTGCCAATTCCACCTCCAGGTTGGTTACCAATTCCACCTCCAGGTTGGTTGCCAATTCCACCTCCAGGTTGGTTGCCAATTCCACCTCCAGGTTGGTTGCCAATTCCACCTCCTGTATTGAAGCCACTATTTGGAGTGTTCACATTACCTCTAATGCCAGAACCGAAATTGCTTCCCGGGCCATTAGCGTTGCCCAGTCCTGCATTCTGACTTCCTGCAGAATTGACACTGGGATCATTCAAGAGCCCGGCCCCTGCACCTAGATTTCTTTGGTTGTTGCCATTGCCACCAGCAGCATTTGGTTGATTCTGGAAGTTTCCGTTGCCGTTTTGAGACAAGCCAGGGCCATTGCTGAAGTCTCCATTTCTGTTCGTCCCAAAAGTCTCGAAGGGATTCCGGTTGGGAGACCGACCCCCGTTGCCGTTCTGTCCCCCCAAAGTACCTGAGTTCGGATTCCGGCCTCTTGCATTGATGCTCTTCCCGCTACCGGCGTTATTTGATCCTGGTCCACTACCCACCGAGGGATTCACTCCACCGTCAGCCGCGAAGTTCCCGTTGTTAGCTCTTCCTCCGTTACCATTAGGTGTTCTACCATTACCAGTCCCTCCGGCTGGCAAATTACCTCCATTGGCTCCTAGAGTACCATCGCCTCCGGCAAAATTCCCATTGGCACCCTGGCCCTGTCCTCCGCGATTTCCACCGGCACTTGTCCCCGCCCGGTTCCGAAGGTTGCTTCCGCCGGGCGAGCGCTGGCCAGGTCTCCCTCCGTTGCCAGCATCACCCTGCTCTCCAGGAATCCTAAAGTTGACCGTGCGGAGGGGATCAATGCCGCTCTCGGGCACGTCTGGCACTGTGGCAGAAGGGTCGTTGAATCCAGGGAAGAATCCTGCCGAGTTGATCCGGGGCGGTTGGTCTAAAGGATAGTCGTAGTCTATTGTAGGACCGGGGCGATTCCTTCGGTTCCCACCCCGTCCTCGGATAGGGCTGTCGAGGTCTCGCATGGAAGACGTGCTGGAGTCCTTCTGCTTGGTTGTAGCGTCACTGGAAGCCTGGTCGTCGCTGCTGTGTCCGAAGCCGAGCCAGCCATTCTGCTGGCACAACACTACTCCGACGATGATGGCCACTACGAACTGAAACACACATAAATTCACAATTCAAATACAGATAGAGAAGGCAAATAAAGAATATGTTACCCAAAGCCTCTCTTATACACGTATATAGAGCACACACACATTCATTCTCCCATCCTTTGTCTTTCCTTTCTCCCTCTGTCTCTCTTTAATATTCCCCAGCTTCTTTCTCTTTTACTATGCGTCTATCTTGTCTGTTTTTCTGACTGACTGACTGACTCATTCCCCCCCCCCCCCCCCCCCTCTCTCTCTCTCTCTCTCTCTCTCTCTCTCTCTCTCCCTCCCTCCCTCCCTCTCTCTCTCCCTCTCTCTCTCTCCGGATTTACACAAGACAAAAAACAGCACATAGCATCCACGGCAACCCCCAGAATGCCCTTACCAGCATCGTGTAGCAGCCAATCAGCATGACGGTCTGTAGGTTGAACCTCTGCTTCCGCGCCTCGTCCTTATACCTGGCTCGGTGTACGTGCATGTAGTAGTCCTGTTCGGTGTCCTGCGCCAGCGTGAGGTTACTCCCATGAGGATGAAGGTCGCGGTGGGACAAGGTACTCGTCCTGCAGGAGGATAGGGAGGGAAAGACACATTAATGAATGGGTGTATTTAGTTACTTATTTGTGGTCGCTATTTCTAACCTGTGGCATATGAACATATTTCCAAATTGACTG
>NW_028234435.1:17062100-17064600 GCF_977035675.1 Penaeus japonicus
TGAGATGATAAAAAAGGAGGAAAAAGAAAGAAAGGGAAAACAAGAACCAAACGAAGAATCCGAAAGAGAAGATATAAAAATGTTGAGGCCGAGTGAGAGTAGTACGGAAGTGTAGCGATTGCTTCTTCAAAAGGTCACAGAGCAATCCACCCATTCCAGCTCTTTTTCCCTTTCGCTCATATCCACACCCTCGTATTTTACGTCACAGTACCTATCTCAAGCGATCAACGCCTCACAGACTGACACTTTCCATCGCCGAAGGTTCGCATTTTCCCGGAGACTTCAACGCAGAGGTAAGTAGTGATCTTAAATACACTACGTAACGTGCTTCTCCATTTTCAGTACAACATGCCATAAAAAGAAACACTCGAGTCATCCCTCCCGAAACCAAACCATAATACAAGAAAGGGGGCTGGGGGATCCCTCTTCTCTTTGTAGTTATTAAAACTAATGATCTGGAATATTTCACTAGCAGAAGGTGTTATACTTGACCCCGTGCTGGACCGAGACTGGCCTGGCAGACGACTTTCTCCGACGGGTCAGTATACTCGGGGAACCGATGTCACCACACGCAAGCATATGCTGTATAGCATTCATTATCGTTCTTTCCGTTTTATTTCGCCTATTCCTGTGGTATGGGTCGACTTTTTTTTATTCATTATGTGGAATGTTGGGCGTGCGATCTCTAAAAGAAAATGTTGAATTGCCTAACTCACTCAAGGGGAGTAGAGTGCATAGAGTAACTCCGCATATAAATGAATGAATACCACGTTATGATCTCATCTAATAAAGCTTCAAGAAGATCTAACTCTTCTTATGATGATTTAGAGATGAGTCGACTCATGGTAAGAGAAGAAAAGAGAGGCCTTGGTGTTCATTATGCAAAACATCAGCACGGAACTAGAACTAGACACTAAGCCAGTTATTCATGCGTGTAGCGTTCACTCACTTGATGCCATCGGATATAGCAACAGTGTAAAGGTCAGAAGATATGACATTGACAATTAATGGATATAGATTACCGATGACTGCAATAAAGAGAGGATAATTTGTATGTCAAACTTAAACCGACTTCAAATATTGTATATTTTCAAAATTTAAAGAAAATAAATCATATATATCATAAAATTAAATAAGAAGGCTTCCAAAACAGCAATACACATCTTCCTTAAGTTAACCATGTAGAACATATACAGTTCCTGTAAACAATGTACTAAAAAACGAGAAAACAGTTGGGACGTGGATTCCATTCACGGAATTCTTTGCGTGACATTATCTCGAGCGATTAGGCCTAAAGGGTGTGGATATGTCATAACAAATCACTGATGTTTTTTTCAAACATTTATTCATTATTCCTTCTTGGATATATAAGCTACCCTGAATCCGCTTGTAATGAGTCATAACAAATCATTATTGATCTATTTATCTACTTACTAGATATATCGGCTTCCCTGGGCCCGCTTATAAACAGTGATAACGAATCATGAAAACTTTACTGACTATCACTTTCCTTCTTGGACACATCAGCTTCCCCGGTTCTACTCATAAGGAGTCTCCTTTTTCACCTTTTGCTTAATGAACTTCTGCCATTTAACCGGAAATATTTCTGGCACCATGCCGCGCGGGCAGGCCGTTCCAAGTAAAAGTTGTTGAACGACATCCTATCCAAATTACATCATCGTTGCACACTAATCTCCAAATCACGTTTAATGTGATCTTCCCGTGATCCAACCTGCCGCCGGTGTCTTGGACAGGTATTGCGAAGGGGTGACGTATTGAAGGATTGCAGGATTCGAGGCTCAAGGAGGAGGGGATT
The DNA here is from genome assembly GCF_977035675.1 of Penaeus japonicus. Classification (NCBI taxonomy): domain Eukaryota; kingdom Metazoa; phylum Arthropoda; class Malacostraca; order Decapoda; family Penaeidae; genus Penaeus; species Penaeus japonicus. Next base: position 17,063,917 of record NW_028234435.1, read on the forward strand.
CGAGGTTCAAGGAGGAGGCGATTCGAGACTCAAGGAGGATAAAAATCGAGGCTAAAGGAAGACATGACTTGAGGCTGGAGGGGGGGTGAGAACTGAGGCTGAAGGAGAGGAAAAGACTTCAGGCTGAGAGATAGCATAGCTCGTGGATGAAGGAGGAACAGGATTCGAAGCTGAGGGAGGATAGGAATCGAGACTGGAAGACAACATGGATCGATGCAGGTGGTCGACGGTATCTATCCGCCTGAGCAAGCACATGCAGATGACTAGCGAAATGCGGCCTATTCTAATCACTCAGCCGATACTCGCGCTCAACAATGAAACAATGACCACCAATGACTGCCTTGGTAGCCCGAAGCTCACAATCGACAGACCCTAATGAATGCCTTTGAAGTAGCAGATAAGGGAGACGGAGGGGGTTGAGGAGGAAAGGAGGGAGGGTGTGGGGATGGGGGAGGCGAGTCCGAGCAAGGTCTTGCGTGCATGTGTTGCCAGACAAATACTTTCTCTGGCGTTTCGAGCCTAGTGGCGATGCCCATGGCAATAATTTCACCGCTATTTTTTTTCTTCTTCTATATTCCGTCTATTGCATACATAACTGGCATATATAACTGTACAATAGCATGGGTCATCACCCTTCTCTCGTACTCTGAGTGACCTAGAATAGAGTCACAGAAGGATAAAGGC
>NW_028234435.1:17074600-17077100 GCF_977035675.1 Penaeus japonicus
TGCGACGATTTAAATACACAAAGGGATTTAATATTTAGGAAAATCTAGTGATACAACTATATTTAAAAATTGAAACATGTTGCCTTTTCATGTTATGAAATAGGTGTATAAAGATTTTAAAAATTCAAAATGACTAAGCTCTTTTAAAATTATGTAAATTATACATTCCTCTTTAAAATTAAGAAATTATAATATTGAAAATTAAAATATCATTTCAGTCCTCTCACTGAGATTGTAAGTGAGTGAGTGAGTGAGTATGTGTGTGTGTGTGTGTGTGTGTGTGTGTGTGTGTGTGTGTGTGTGTGTGTGTGTGTGTGTGTGTGTGTGTGTGTGTGTGTGAAGGATTTTTTTTTGGGGGGAGGAGGGTCAATCTATATCCTTTAGTAGGGGGGTGGTGATTCAGCTATGTTCTTTTGTGGGACAAGAGGGGGGGAGGTGTAGGGTAAAAAAAAATCGCTTACTGTAACAAAATTTCCCTCGCGGGCCCTTTCTTTTTTCGTGGGGAAACTTTTTGGGAGGGAGGGATGGAGGGAGGAGAGGGAAGGGGGTAGCGGATCGACTGCCCCCCACCCCCCCAAGACTCATATCGAGATGATAAGATGCCGAAGAACGGAAGCAAAGTGCTTTTACTTAGGGATGGAATGCGATTAGCTTTTGTTTTTACTTTGGGACGGAACGCGATTCGCTTTTGTTTTTACTTTGGGACGGAACTCGATTCGCTTTTGTTCTTTCCGATTTGCTCCGCTCTTGCGCCAGCAATGGTTGGTCATCGTAACCTTGATATTAATCTCTCTATTGGGGAAATACGACATCGGTTTGCCATTTGTGAGCTTTGGGAGATGTTCATGATTTTTTGTTTTTGTTCGCTGTGCTGTATGTTTAGACACAAATACGCCTGTGTGTATGTGTGTGTGTGTGTGTGTGTGTGTGTGTGTGTGTGTGTGTGTGTGTGTGTGTGTGTGTGTGTGTGTGTGCGTGCGTGCGTGCGTGCGTGCGTGTGTGTATGTTTCGGTATGAGTACCTATACCTAACATTATTTATATGAGTATAGTTAAAGTAAGACGGAAAACAAGGAATTGCGTACAATACCGAATAATTCAATAGAGAAAGAGGCATAGAAAGAAACGATATACAATCCAAAAGACATACAGAAAGCTAGAAATAATATATATATATACATATATAAAAAATGTGTATATATATATCTACACACACACACACACACACACACACACACACACACACACACACACACACATATATATATATATATATATATATATATATATATATATATATATATATATATATATATACCATAGACACACCATTATATAGATCGATAAGTGGATAAATATACAGATATATAGGTAACTAGGTAGACAGCCAGATAGACATATAGCGAGACAGAGATTCTAAAAATAAAGCATAGTCCCTTATCTCCGAACAAAGTGAAGTATTATTCGTGCGCTTGTTGCAGACACAATGCAAAACAAGTTCTGAGTCGGGGTTGCATGGGGGGGGGGGGGGAGAGGATGGACACGCCCTGGTCAGTACCCGCCACACCTTACGAGTGTTTTCGTTTCCTAAGTAAAGATAGATAAGCTTTATCCAGAAGTAATGATTACGGTTTATCAGTAGGAGGACCCCGATGTTTAACCTCTTGGTATTTGTTATGATTATCCTTAATGTTATTATCATTATTATTGATATCGTCATTATTAATATCATCACAAGGAGTACTAATAACAAAGATATTAGCATAATCATTTTTTCAACGTTATTGTAGTCAATATTGTTACTATAGCATAATGATTATCATCAGCATAATAGTAGCATTCCACTAAGACACCGGAATACCTAGCAGCATGTCTGGGGCTCCTGTGAGGCATAGCGGACCAGTGGGGAGTTCCCAAGTCCCCGGTTGGGTGAAAGTTGTACATGACTGCTTCTTTACCAGTGCTTGGGCATGATTAAGCATACGGAGTTAAGCTCTAACTTAATCTTATGTTGTACAGTATGGATAAACACTTTAACTGTGTCCGTGTTTTATTTTTGTTTGGTTGTTTATGTGTCGTTGGGGGTTGGTGGATTTGATATATATTTATTTTCAAAAGGAATAATTTATATATATATATATATATATATATATATATATATATATATATATATATATTAGTTTGTATTAAGTCGAAGGAATATCACGAATTAGTATCATTGTCCGTATGCCTTCACTGCGTCAGTGAGTGTTGCATCCAGGCTCGAGGTACGTGGACGCCCGCTAGGCAGGATAAGTCCTTCAACTCTTAACATTTACTGAAAACCTCCTCGATCAGATCCAACTTACTACAAAACGAAAGCCCACATTGTGTTTACCTATGAAACGAACACCTTCACGTGCTCCTCTAAACGACCTTACCGCCATAACAAAGGCCGTTCCATGCCCTATGTTGCAGCGGCAGCCAGACGGAACCGACCCCCCCCCTCCCTCCCCTTCAAT
>NW_028234435.1:17099600-17102100 GCF_977035675.1 Penaeus japonicus
ATAACATTTCATACAATTATCTGAATAATTAGAATCTTTGTTTTGAATTTGACATGAACTTACGATATCCGATAAATTTAGTTTAGATCTTTATTTACCACCCTGGCTAACTGCACAGGCATGGGCACGCTTTGATACATTTATGTAGTCATGACATTGTTGCTAACATTGTATTATAAATTAAGGTAATAACATGATTATATTCTATAGTATATCAACTGTGAATAGACATTTGATAAATGTTGTAATAGGGTATCATATACCGAATTTCGGATATAGCATAAGTACATCTTCTAATACAGTTGATGTTATGAAATAATTACATAACTCTGCATATCTCATGTTAGGTGGCCTGAAAGGTTGTATCATATGGCGCTCTGAAATGTAATGTTCAAGTGTTCGTTTATACTCTTCGTTGCAAAGTCTGCATTTAGTTTCTTCTACATTGCATTCTGAACTGACCTGCCAATACATTCTGTATCCAAGTCTAATTCTTGCAGTCACAGATAAACATTTTTAGATTAGATCTTTATTTACCACCCTGGCTAACTGCACAGGCATGGGCAAGCTTTGATACATTTATGTCGTCATGACATTGTTGCTAACATTGTATTACAAATTAAGGTAATAACATGATTATATTCTATAGTATATCAACTGTGAATAGACATTTGATAAATGTTGTAATAGGGTATCATATACCGAATTTCGGATATAGCATAAGTACATCTTCTAATACAGTTGATGTTATGAAATAATTACATAACTCTGCATACCTCATGCTAGGTGGCCTGAAAGGTTGTATCATATGGCACTCTGAAATGTAATGTTCAAGTGTTCGTTTATACTCTTCGTTGCAAAGTCTGCATTTAGTTTCTTCTACATTGCATTCTGAACTGACCTGCCAATACATTCTGTATCCAAGTCTAATTCTTGCAGTCACAATATCACATTGTCTTGTTCTTGTCTTGTATGACCCATAAGTGAATCTCTCCTGCGAGAACTGGTCAAAATGTTTTATGCTACAGCTTTCAGGTGGTGAAAGTTGGATGTTTATTACCGTAGAATATCGCCTTAGAATTTGACCGCATTTTTTACAAGGAGAAAGTTTTCTACAAGTCATCTGTATTTCATTAATCTTATCCCATCTTAAATTCCAAACAAATATGCTTTTATTTTAGTTCTTGATATAATGGATATGCTGTTTATCTTTAAAGCATGATAGTGATAACGATAAGCATAATGATGATAGATATGGTGTCAATGACGATTGATAAATGGGATGATCATGGTATAACAATAATGGTAGTAATAATAATGATATCAACAATAATAATGATAATAACAATGATAATGCTGATAATGATAAACTGCTACTATTACTGATAGGAAAATGGAAGATGATTGTAAAGACAATGATAAAAAATAATGATAATGATTATGATTATAATAATGATTATCATGATAACGGTAATGGGGCAAATACTTATACTACTATTTCTACTACAAATGATAGTAATAATAATGCTAATTCCAATTATATTAATGATGATGCTGATAATAATGATAAGGATGATGTTAATGATAATAATATCTATGATAATGATAATTATAATAATCATCATCGTATAATGATGATAACGATGATGATGTGGTGTTAGTAATGATAATACTAATAATGACATCAACAATGATGATAATAACGATGATAATCATAATCATAAAAATGATTATAATAACAATGGTAGTGCTAGTAACAATGATGATAACAACAACAATAATGATAATAATGATAGTAATAATAAATATAATAAATCAAACATAATGATAATTAGTCTGATCCATGAAAGGTCATTAGTTACCAGTATCACACATTAAAACAGTATCTCTCGGAATCAAGTTTTAACACTGTATTCATTTTAGGGAGATAAAGATACGTGAAAAGTAAGTTGAACAAAGAACAGGTTGAAATACACGTACAATTAGTCATGCATTTTGATGTGTACGTCGAATTGCTTGAAAATCAGCTGGAAACGGTACTGTATTACTAATTTTTTATTTTCTATTTATTATTATTTTTTATTTATTTATTTAGGTGAAGATTTGTATTTAAGGCTAAGTAATATAGAGTAGATTAAAAGAAAGGTAAGTAATGTATACAAAATTAAAAGAATGGTATGTGATGTTAACAAGATTAAAAGAACGGTTAGGAATGTAAACGAGATGAAAGGAGAGGAAGTAATATAAGACAATTTAAAAGAACGGTTAGTAATGTAAACTACATTAAAAAAAACGCTAAATGATACTACAGATTAAAGAAACGGTTAGTAATGTCAACAAGATTAAAAGAACGGTAATTAGCATAAACTAGATTAAAAGAACGATCCGTAATAGCTTATATTAAAAGAACGATTACTAATGCCAACATGATTAAAAGAACGGCAAGTAACGTAGACCGGATTAAAAGAACGATCCGTAATAGCATATATTAAAAGAACGG
>NW_028234435.1:17114600-17122100 GCF_977035675.1 Penaeus japonicus
TTCATGGCAATGCATTTTACGTCGCTAGCCATTATTCTATCACTCTATCGTCTGTTTTACTTATTTTAGCAAAACAGTAAACAGTTTTAGGAAGTAAAACTTTAAGAGGACAACCGGGGTAGCATGACCAGCAAAGATTTACAACTACTCTTCACTTGATCTACTTCAAAACAAATTCAGAAGAAAATGACAAAGGGATAGTCACAAAGGCACATGAAATAGGTATTTGGAGACAGAAAATGACCTTATTAGACTGAAAGAATGTGAAGATATTATATGATGGTGATTTCTTCGTAACAACCATTAACATTATAAACATCCCAGAAATATTTACATTACTAATTTGATCTTCTAATATTAAATTGATTTATAAGTATTTCTTTTAAAAGGATTTGCTGAAATTTGAAGTGAAATTGTCTGTAAAAATAATCATTACCCATTTACCGAATTAACCAAAATTCCCGTCCATTCTCCTGCCGACGCGCCATCTCTCGGCGGATCGGGGCATCACCAGCTGATCGGCAAGGAAAAACAATCGTCGGGGAACCTGGAATACATCTGCTATCCCCAAAATGTTTCCTGCGAGGAGTTTAATTAGGGTTGTCCCTGCGCTGAGCAGAGGAATTGCAACATCACTCCCCAAACATGGAGGAGGAGCGTAAGTTGATTATCTATTCATGCAGGTGTTTTGCAATTGCCGAGCTGACCCGGTCGGATGTCGTCTGTAATGTTTAGAAAAAGGAAACAAAATAATAATGTATTTATTTTTGATCAGTCAAGAGGATTGTTGAAATAAAATGGGTTCTACTGTCTTGCTTACATTGTGGTCAGACTGAAACTAAAGCCAAAGCTGCGGAATGTTTGAAATTCGTAATTTTCTTTTCGTCAAGCTCGGGCTTAATAACTGTTTAGTGTCATTTGGTACGTATTCCGGTCATGTCCACGTCATTTATTGGACGTAATATGGATTTATAATAAGATGTGTTTTTTTTATATTTTTTTTCTTATAGCTTGCTTCTTTTATTATTATAAGAAAGCACAAGCAAAATTTTGGTTTGGAGACATGGCTACATGATTAGGAAAAGGTCTAGGGGGTATATTTTCCAAATAATGCCGCATTACGAAATACCACAAAAGTAGTATCTATGGATTCCTCTAAACCTTTACTATTCACATATAGTGGAAATAATGTGCACTTCCACCCCTGGACCCCACAATCTGAGTCCCTTTTTGGTAAATTTGGATAAAGACACAACCAACCCTCTAGGCATGACTCAATATTTTTCTGGTAGTTTTTGTTGTGCTTTGTACAGTTTCATTACTCATTTCCATCAAAAACCTATCACGGAAGAAAAGGGTATTAAGGTGTTATGTCATAATTACAGGTACATCATGCCGAAAGGTTTGTTTTTTCGCTATGGGTGGTTGCGTCTTTATCCAATAATACCCCCTTTTTTTTTAACCCATTCACGCCCCGGCTTTGCGTGGTCGCAATACCGGGGTTCTCGAACGCATAAGCCTAACGCCTAGAGATTCTTGGGCACACAAGCCGCGAACCTGGGTTGCCTGCTCACTCTACCCGAGCGTGCGGCTTCCCCTCATAGCTCGTCCAGGGCGTCTGACGCGAAAACCACAATACGTGCTATCACGTTAACCGGCTCCAATGGGTTAAGGCACTATGTACAACGTCGTCCTACTTTGGGGCATATTTCATATACAAAATCATAACCCAATTACCTACCTAACTTAATTTTTTCCACTATATATGAACAGTAGAGGTTGAGAGGAATCCATCGATACCACTTTTATGGTATTTCATAACCCGGTATTATTCGGAAAATTTACCCTAATTATGTATCATAAGTATCACAAAGTGTCCTGAATAAGGGAGGTCCACAGGAGGCCATAGCCCCCACCTTGCAAAGGCTGACTACAAAACTAGGCAAAGTGAGGTAGGTAATTGGGTTAAGATTTTGCATATGAAATATGCCTTGAAGTAGTGTGAACACGAAGTGCCATAACCCATTCGTGCCGGATGACGTGCTGACACGTTTCGTGTCCGCTCGTGTGCAATCGAGAATCCTGAGGCGTTAAGCTTATGTGTTCGAAAACCCCGGCATTCTGACCATTCAGAGTCGGAATGGCCCTGGCGAGAATGGGTTAAGAAAGGGGGGGTTCAGGGGTGGTGAAGTCCCCCTTGGTTAGGGCAAACTTGAAAACTAGGCAAAGTTAGGTATGTAATTGGGTTAAGATTTTACATTTGAAATATGCCCGGAATTCATATTTTACCCCGCAATTTCCCTGATCTACTTCATGCCCTCCCCTACTATTGGAACCCAGATTGTGGGGTCCATGGGTGGAAGCGTACATTGTTTCCACTATTTATGAAAGGTTGAGGTTGAGAGGAATCCATCAATACCACTTTTTGGTATTTAGTGACGCAACGTTATTCAGAAAATTTACCGTCAAGGGTTATGTAGATGCTGAAAATTATGCCATTTATATATATTCTATACACTTTTAAACCCATAAGTCTTGAATTTGTTAAAGCACTCTAGCACTGCAGTATAACTACTCTGAAATAAATGGGGAAGTAGTGCAAGTTATGGAAAGCAGTATGCACTATGTGCATAACAGTTGCTTGACCTGATATGCTGCCTAGTGCAGCATATCAGGTCAACAAGCAGTGATAATGGCAGTTCTACAAGATTTTGCTTATATTAGTTGTTATATTTATTTGATATTCTACCTTTTTGTAGAAATAAATGTCATTCAACATGTTTCTTTCATTAATGTAGCTGCTGCTGTTATAAAAGAAAACTCCAGTAGTAACACATGTTCTACAAAACTATAAGTTTTCAGTCTACGGCAAGGACCATGTAGGGATGTTTGTTTACATTAGCTCCTCTATAGCCCTACTCTATTTGCTTGGGCAAGTAATATCAGCCATAACCCGTGGCGTGTTGTAATGCCCAGACAAACATAAGGCAGGTTCAAATGTAAAGAAATTAATAAGTTGGATACTGAAAAAAAAAAGAAGTAAAGATTAATGAAAAAAAAAAAGGAATTTGAATAATCAAGCACTATCTTTAGAGAGCGATGGCACATAGCAAGTTGACGACCTCTTGGTCTAAAGTACTGCTGTTGAAGGATGTGTGGGCAGAACGAGAAGAGGAAGGTGACTCAAACCATACCCAGTGTCTAAAATGTGCTCCTCTATCAATATGGATGCCTTTTACTTTGGCACTCAGTCACAAGTACAGGTTTCCTCCCTCTTCCCTACCTCTTCATGTTATCTTCATTGTAGGTGTTTATATGTTTCGTATTCATTCAAGACAGCACAATAATACGAAAAATTAAAGTTACTTTTGTCCTTCCATAAATTAGCAATACTTCTATCACACTGAATATAAAGAAAAAAAAAAAGAAAAAGAAAAAATTATGTCTCTAAACCAATAAAACACACTCTATGTTTATATTGAGCGACTTAAAAAGAGTGGGAAGATTCATGTTATGATGCTGAAGCTGCTTCACTTCAAAATAAAACCCATCCTGCAGACTGGGCAAGGGAATCTATCCCTCTCCGCAATGGGTTAAGCAAACCTAACATCCAAAACCTATATTGCTGATATTAATGAATTCGGTAGCAGTGTATTAATTTGGTGTATTGAACTGAGATATAGTAAGGTTATGCTAATATCACATTAGTAACAATACATATATCGTATCTATGTCCCTTGATTTCTGTGCTCCAGTAAAGGTGGTTAAACCTGCACCATATATATTTGCCCTTGGTTCCTTATTTGACATTGAATTTTCAGGGAGGTCTCACAAACTCTAGTTTGCTGGAATATGTATGACAATCTGTTGCCCCCTCCCAATTACCCAGTTGCAGACAGGAAAGATTAGTATTATTTCAGTGCGATATATTGCAACCTTTCATGGTCTCTTTCATTCTCTCATTATAAAACTAATGCCATTTTTCTTTTTGTCCTTTCTTTGTGTTCTACTTTATTTTGGGACTTAAATGTATCATATGATAGGCTCTATCAGTGGTACAGGTGACTAAAATTGTAGTATAGGGTCCATATCAGCTCCTTATTTTCTTTTTACTCAGTGTGATAAACAAATATTTTCATATTCATCTACTGTTGTAAACAAATATGAAAAAATAACCATCCACAATGAAGGATAAGGATAAGCCAGATTTATGGAGCAGATGCTATGCCGGGCTTGTATGCACTTAGGTGATCCTGCCTGTGTCAGCGTGTGCTGACTTGTGAGAGAATGTGCCAACGAGTGTTGACTCCATCTGAGCTTGGTCCTTACCCAACACAGTGCCCAGCTACGTCAGTAAACGCCAGGTGACAGTGGAAACTCACGAGTTTGGACGGGACAATGAAGATAACATGAAGATAATGGGAAGGAAACCTGTGCGTATGACTACAAGTGCCACAGCCCAAGGCAGCCTTACTGGCGCAGGGGCACATTTAGACACTAGGCATGGTTTGAGTCATCGCTGATACTTAAGAGCAAAAGTCTGGCATCTTGCAGTATATCATTACTCAGTGAAAATAGTACTTGCTAAAGACTGTGGATGAGTGCCATTCAAGATTATCTTTCCTACTGGAGCCAGGAGAAATGGGTACCATCTATGTTTTGGATTTTTAAGTAAACCCATTTTGCTGAATGTTACGGCAATTATAGTAATTATGATTGTAATTATCGTCATCACTCATTGAAAAGACTTATTACTTGTAGTACAATGAAGAGACAGTGATCTACTCTCCCAATGTCAAATGTAGCATGATGTCTATTGTCATGCATGTCATGATGCCTGCCCAACCGCAATTGGTGGCTCCAATATCATAGCTATATGTATATATTTATATTTTATTTTTACTAAAACTGGACTAGCTTTTAGTCCATAGAAATCATTTATAAGGGGTTAAGGAACCAGTCATTGCTCTGTCTTGTAAGAATACACGTGGAAATTTTGTTAACCCCTTCACTATGGGCAGTAGAAAACGCTCTCCACTCCGCATCCGAGCTTCTGGTGCACGCCAAATTTTAAATGTCGCTATTGAATATGACAAATCTTAAGCCAAAACCTCTACACATTTTAAGCCAAAACCTCAACATAATCATCATGTGTTATATATCAAAATATGCATAGTTAACCTCTTCCCCCATGTGCATGTGACAAGTTATTTACATGGGTTGGGAGGAAGATGGAAAGAGTGACCTTGGTGGGAGGCCTCACTCAGATGACCAAAGAAAACGATTGAAATAGTATGGTAAACTAATCATAATAAGTTTTATATTTTTACATAATGTTCCATAAATAAATAATAAAATGATTGCTAGCAGGGCGCATCGGTGCCTCCCCTGGTATAAGCGAATCCCACTCTTATGTAATAATAATGAAAGTCAAGTAATCCATCGTATCATATCCGACCTCTATTCTGAAAGATCTCGTACAGTATCCGGAAGAAAGAAAACTCAATTCCACCAGAACTCAGCCATGACGCAGTATGCGCGTCCTCGGGTTTTTCACGAGCGCTGCGAGGACGCAGTATACGCATCCTCATGTCGGAGGGGTTAAATACTTCACTGAGGCCTGCACTCACTTGATACTAATATTATTGTTAATGTTGTTATTATTATCTTTGTATATCTAACATCATCATTATTATTCTTAGTATTGCTTCTCGTATTTTTATCATTATTATTATTTTTTTTTTAGTCATTCATATATTTTTGCTTTTAAGGTTCTGTCATCTGGATGATATGAACTAATTTTGCTAGTTAAATTCAGTATCAGTTGCATTGATGATGATGAGTATAAAATTTTATTGACTAATTAAATTCAGTGTCAGTTGCATGGACAATGATGGGCAGTAAATTATTAAGTTTGCTTGATCATGAATTACTGGTTGTAAACTTCCCTAGAAATTTATAATGTTATCTCCTCCATGACTGGAGTGTTTCAAAGGATTGGATCACATTTGCACTGCATTTTTCGTTTTGTTGAAATTACAAGCTATTTCTTCTTTCAGTTGTGTAACTAGGGCATTATACGAAATACTAATTAGTATCACAGTGCTAATGTAGACTCGTATATATTATATCATAAGTCGAGAAAATAATAGAAAATGCGTGTTATCCTAAGATACCCTCCCAAGGCCGTACATCTTAAAATGTGAGCCGTCCCCGAAGGAATAAGGAATAGGTCCATACTCGTGTTGCTAAAATATACTGCATGTATAGTAGACTTGTTTACCTTTGCTTGTTTGAATGTTATTATTACTATTTTTTCTTATTCCAACTTATATAGTCTTGGCATAGACAGGATACTTATTTGATGATAAATTGCAAGAGAGATTTATGGGCTATTTATAATTTACTTCATATTTGTCCATAGATACAATTTTATTGGAAATCTGTGGATAAATTTTTTTACTCTGGGTGAAAAGAACTTGTTTAAGGACAATATTGAAGAATCAGGCAGTTGCAAAATGGAGCTCTATTGCATAATTTTGACGTTAAAGAGTATTTCCTCCATTACCTCGGAAAATAGCAACTTTACAGGTGTATACAAAAGGGGACAACCCCCTTTCTCCTTTTCACTTATCCTATATGTAGAAGTTCCATGAATGTCCAAAGGTGACAAAAAGTTAAAAACACTGAACAACCCAAGTTGACAACAAAACTGTACCACATTATGGGCCCTTGGATGTTTTGTTTTTTTTCCTCTGTATTCATTTAAAATTATGACAGTGAATACTGAAAGAACATCTTTTCCATGTATGTTTATGAAATTTATGAGAAAGGCACAAAACTTATTTTCTCGTTATGTTACTATGGTTATTGAGGTATATTGTACAAAAATTGTACCATTACCTTGAGTAAGGTATTTTTGCTATGGGAAGTGAATAGAACAGGAAAGTAAGATCATCTCTAATGATTATAGGGACCTTTTTTTCCTAAGCAAATTTCAAGTGATTGATAAATATTGTCAACCAGACCTGTTAGGTATTGATAATTAGCTTCACACTTAATGTTACAGATGGGCATATCGTGCTTCGCCAGCAAAGGCAAGCAAATTCACACTCTTTAAGGCTGAAATGGTTGGTGCTGTAATGTGGTGGTGGATCTTATACCATCTTATGACCGAACCAGAGCATATTACTGTAAGTACAGAAGTAGAATTTGTATTTTCTATTTTTACATGTGTGTGCATGTGCAGGATTATAGGATTTATTTGGCTTTTAGTATTGAGTATATCAGACACAAAGTTTAGTATTGTAGGAATTTGTAAAGTTATAGTAAATTGTATCGTTACAGGGTGAATTTCCGTATCCAGATCCATCAAAGTGGTCAAATGAAGAGCTCGGAATTCCGGCCGATGACGAGGATTGAGAATTAATCGTAAGGTTGTCACTTTCACGAAAATTTTAGATAATGTCACAGTTCTTTTTGTGAAAATGTAAATATATA
>NW_028234435.1:17159600-17164600 GCF_977035675.1 Penaeus japonicus
CTGTCCAGGATGAACTCTTCGTCCGGTGTGAGCTGTGGCGAGCGGATTAGGATTAGGCTGGCGATTGGGCCTTTGATCATCTTTAGTTAGAAGAAGATGGAGATATACTTCCGTTGGTTATATGGACACCCTTTTTCTAGCCATCCAGGTAATCTATCTTTATCTATAGCTATCTACCCTTGAACAAGTACACACACACATATATACATACAAACACAGACACTTGTCTCCCCCTTCCCCTGACTCCCCTCCCTCTCCCTCCTCCCCCTTTACCCCACCATCCCCTCCCCTTGAGTTACCGTGTAATAGCACAGCTGCTCGAAGGCATACTGCTCCGCCAAGTCCGGGAAGAACGCCTTGAAGTACGACAGTGACTTCTGCCTCAACCCCGCCAAGTCAACCTCATGGCTCTGGTTCGGGTCCATTTCCACCCCGTCATGCAGACCCATCTGTAGGAGTTCATGATGAGGCGGAGGAGGTGGACAGGTCATTGGAACAAAGGGGGAGTTATGGAAAGAAAAGGGAAAGAATGCATCAGCTATATAGTTTGCTTTCTTGAATCTAGTTTTAGAGAGGCAGAGGCCATGACTCGAGAGATTTTGAAATTTGACTTCCGAAACTTGACTGGTCTTCATGCATATCAAGATGAAAATGGCGAATATGAAGGAATGTAGTTTATTTCGTAATACGGATACGACCAATTGGTAATGAATGTCATCTCCCACCAGGTTACAGCTAGTGGTTACAATTCCTCATGTATCCTCACCTTGATATGCCCAGGGTGTTCCATGGCAGGAAGTGCATAAAAGTAACTGCCTGTGGTACAATCCACGAAGCTCGAAAGAGGGAACTGCTCGTTGCGACAGTACATCGACGTCGTCCGCACTGACCTGAGGATGTACGGATGGCAGTGCAAGACAGATGTGCAGCACAGAGACTAAGAGAGATTTGGTGAAATAACTGTGAAGACAAGCAAAACGAAGATTTTTTTTTGATACGTAAAAAGTAAAAAAATACGTAAAAAGTAAAAAAAAAAAAAAAAAAAAAAAAAAAAAAAAAAAAAAAAAAAAATATATATATATATATATATATATATATATATATATATATATATATATATATATATATATATATATATATATATATATATATACATACATACATATACATATATATACATATACATAAATATACACATACACATGTATGTGTAATATATATATACATATATATATATATATATATATATATATATATATATATATATATATATATATATATATATATACATATATATATAAGTTGGCGAGGTAAACCTTTGGATAGCAAACAAGAATCAAGAGTAGGTTTCTTAGTTCACAAGCGACTCGAAAAGAATGTTAGGGAATTATACAGTGTGAGTAAAAGAGTAGTTTCTGTAATACTGAAACTAAACAACAGATATAGCCTAAAAATTATCCAAGTGTACGCTTCTACCAGCAGTCGTAGTGATGAGGAGATAGAGAGATTCTATGAAGATGTGCAAGCAGCTACCGAGAGAGAAAAAAACATTTTACCGCGATTATGGGGGATTTGAATGCCAAGATAGGAATAAGGGAAGATGGAGAAACCTCGGTTGGGAAACATGGAATAGGCACCAGAAATGAGAGAGGGCAAAGGCTGATAGAATTCGCTGAAGCTCGATCCCTTAAAATTATGAATACATTCTTCGAAAAGAGACCCGGGAGGAAATGGACATGGAAATCGCCATCCGGCATTAAAAACGAAATTGACTTCATAATCACCAATAGGCGCGACATTGTACAAGACGTAACCGTTATCAATAAAGTAAATGTCGGCAGCGACCATAGACTGGAAAAACGCAATAATAATTTTAATACACAAAAAGGGAGACACAAAAGACTTAAAGAATTACCGACCAATAAGTCTCCTTTCAGTAATCTATAAACTGTTCACAAATAGCATCACAGCCCGTATCACCGATACATTAAATTTAAAACAACCCAGGGAACAGGCAGGGATCCGCAGCGGATTTTCAACTACAGACCATATCCACACACTAGCTCAAATAAAAGAGAAAACAAACGAATATATGAAGCCCCTGTGTATGGCATTCGTAGATTATGAAAAGGCATTCGATTCGGTACAGATATCTGCAGTACAAAATACAATTCGTAAACAAGGAGTAGAGGAAATATACAGCAGATTATTAGAGGATATAGATAGAGATGGTACAGCGACCATCAAAATCCACGCAGAAACCAATAAGTACCAATAAAAAGGGTGTTAGGCAGGGCGACACCATCTCACCGAAGCTGTTTTCAGCTTGCTTGGAGGAAGTATTCAAGAAGTTGGATTGGAAGGAGAGAGGGATTAAAATAGGGAATGAGCACTTAAGCAATCTAAGATTTGCAGATGATATTGTTCTTTTCGGCGAGTCAGCAGATGAATTACAACAATTAATAAGCGATTTAAATAGGGAAAGTCTCAAGATTGGCCTTAAAAGGAACATGAAAAAGACTAAAGTCATGTTCAACAGTTGAACCCCAGTTAAGCAAATACAAATACAAGGCGAGGTACTAGAAGCAGTGAACGAGTATGTATACCTAGGGCAACTCATCGAAGCCGAGATAAAACGGCGAATCAGGCTAGGTTGGAGTGCCTTCGGAACACTAGTAATATATTACGAGGTCGTCTGCCACTATGTCTAAAGAGAAAGATTTTTGGAAAGGCTTATGCTAGGAGTTAGGTTAAGAGACAAGAAAAAGGCCACATGGATCAGGCAACAAACAAAATTAGAGGATATACTCAAGAGCATCAAGAAGAAAAAGTGGCAGTGGGCTGGACATATACATCGGAGACAGAACAACAGGTGCACAAAGAAAACAACAGAATGGGTAATACACGACACAAAGAGACCCAGGGCAAGACCAATGACTAGATGGCGGGATGAAATAGCGAATTTCGCAGGAGTAAACTGGAATCAGAGGACACAAGACCGGAATGACTGGAAAAGATTGAGAGAGGCCTATGTCCTGCAGTGGAATGATACAGGCTGATGATGTTGATGATATATATATATGTGTGTGTGTGTGTCTGCATGTGTGTGTGTACCGCAGAGCATGACCAAGTAAAAGACCCTTGCAGAAAAAGCCACAAATGAGGAACCTGAGGGGCAGGTAGACGCCGAGGTGCTGGAGAACGTGGTTCGCCCAGGGCCCCGGGCACAGCACCAGCCAGCGGGCCTTGACGACGCCTCTGGGCCCCGAGATCTTCGTCCAGGGCTCCCCGGCCTCCACGCCCACCACGGGCCATCCGTCCAGCACGCGGCCGCCCACTTCGCGGAACAGTTTCTGTGCACGGGAGGACGGGGGAGGTTAAGGGGCGGTTTCAGATAGTCTATAGGTCGCTTTGGAGTCAATTATTTTTTATCTCTCACTCTCTCTCTCAGTTTGCATAATGCTGCTCCCTTTGGTTGTATATATATATATATATATATATATATATATATATATATATATATATATATATATATATATATATATATGCCAATAAACTATCAATTAATCTCTCCCTCATTCTCTCTCTCTCTTTCTCTCTCTCTCTCTCTCTCTCTCTCTCTCTCTCTCTCTCTCTCTCTCTCTCTCTCTCTCTCTCTCTCTCTCTCTCTCTCTCTCTCTCTCTCTCTCTCTCAGTGCGTTGACAGGAAAATTAATACGATTCATATGGGCAACGTGTGTCCATGATACAGTGTCTCACCTGCACCGCTATGAGGCACCTGTCTGCTTTCAGAACCCCGGCCGTTGGGTCTTCGAAAATGTAGTAGTCATCGGTGAACTTTGATCTGAAAGAAGTGCATATATTATCTCCCTTTGGAAACTCTTTTGATGTAAGATTTGACCGTGTACTTTGGGTTTAGCGTTATTGCTAAAAATATAATTAATCTTTTATATTTCATATTTGAAGAAGCAATTCATATCTCTCCCCGTATATATATCGCTTCTATCTTTCATAAGCCAGCCTAGTTTTATACAAAAAATTTATGCATGGAACTTTAATGCCAAACAAGGCATGGAAGATCAAAGGATATTCCCGGTCCCTAAGACTTCCTGAGCTTCCCAGAAATTCCCGGGTACGCATATGTCTCCCAAACCCTTTTTGAGCTCCAGGGCCCGGGTACGAAGCGGAATATGTACCCATCTTTGATAGGCCCCGAAGATGTCGCACAGCAGCCTGACTCACTTGTATTTGGAGTTAGTCTGTTGGACGGAAAGCCAAACGGGCTTGTATCCCGTCGCCTCCACGGATTCCGCCATTTTGGACACCGCCTGCCGGTCCTTCCCCACTACCAGCATGGGGGCGGGGCTGGGGGGGGGGGGTAGAAGAAGGGTTCAGGGAAGGAACGAGTCTTCATATGGTAATTGAAAGCAAATGGTATGAAACACACACACACACACACACATAACGAGAAAGAGAGAGAGAGAGAGCATTATGATTCAAGCATCAAAATTTACCATTTAGCATCTTCCACATTCAAGGGGTCAGAGAAGGAACGAGGCTACATAGAGTGATAGAAAAACAGATAGTATGATTACATGAAAGGCTTACACTTTTGAGAAACGATAAAAAAAAGTCAGTGTAGGAAACGGCCTTGGACAGGGTCACAGATCACATGCCCATCTATTGGGAAATGGGAAACGAAATGAGGTAAGAGGAGAGAGTGAGAGAGAGAGAAGAAGAAGACGAAGAAGAAATAAGAATAACATTTATATTCTCACAGCAACTATTTCAACCAATCAGAGCTATCACTCACTTAATCAATTCCTCGTGGGCTTTCTGAGAGATCTCTTCCCATAGCCTGAAGGAATCGTCCATGATTGGCGTCAGTTCAGGAATCCCGAAGTTGGCTCTGCGGGTGATTCTGCTGAAGCCCCCACTGCTCCCCTTGAAGTGCGGCAGCGCGAACTGTGGGTCGAAAGAGGGAGGGGGTTTTCAGGGTA
>NW_028234435.1:17184600-17187100 GCF_977035675.1 Penaeus japonicus
ATGGAGATATTTCACAAAAAAAGAAAAAAAAAAATCTAATCATTTATCAAAATTTGATATATGATTGTGTCACTTATACAATTACTAATAACCCAACAATTGACAATGAATAAAAGTATGGACTCAATATATAAAGAGATAAATTCACAAACAACGAAAACGAGAAAGTCTAGTAATGTGGCACCGCGGAAAATCCGTGATGATCAAAAACAGTTTATGATCATGTGCAACACAAAATGCAAGGGTACAAAGACAAAGAGAGAGTTGGTCATGCAGGTACGATAGGGTCGTCGGGGCAAGAAGGGCATAGAGGGCGATGTGGTTTATTTGCATTTTCTCTTCTTTTTTTTTCTTTTTTTTTCGCTTTATTATTTTTATATTATTTCCATTGTTGGCAATATTAGTGTGGTTATTGTTGATATCATTTTTTTGAATTATGATGATGATTATCATTCTTTTTATCATTATCATCATTAGTAGCATTATCATCGTGATAGGATGACGATAATAATAAGGATAAGGATGATCATCGTACATTATTGTCATTGTAAACATTATCATCATTATCATCATCATCATTATCATCACCATCATTATCATTAACATCACCATCATCATCATTACCATCATCAAGTCAGTTATCACCATTACCATCATCAAGTCAGTTATCACCATTACCATCTTAGTATTGTCACTATCATCTCAAATATTATCATTATCAGTGTTGCTATGTTATTAATCAGTTTTACTTTTGTTCTCATTCCTTTCCGTTACCCTTTGTTTCTACCTCTTCTTCATCTTCGTTTAACCATTCTTCCTATAATCTCCCATCCCCTTACTTCTACCAAGTCTTCTTACTGAAAATGACATCCTAATTTGCATATTTGAAGGGAAAAGAAATATCATATACAGTGTAGATCCTCAGTTGTATTACACCAAACAAAATCTGATCTTCATTTCTATTCCTGCAATCAGCTGTTTTTGATTGACAGGTGATCGCTTGGGGCCCGTGCTTTTACCACACGACGTTTCCTCGCTAGACAAGCAAACATTCCGCGAAATAATGAGATGCAACATGCAAGCACTCCTTCCTTGTACAAGCACTTCTCTCTCGCTTCTCTGATGTTGCCTTTTGAAAGCACTTTATGTAGCTCAGATTTTCTTTTTTTTTTTTTTACTTCCCTTTCCCTCCCCCTTTCTCTCCCTCTTCCTTCTTTTTCCTTTCACTTTTAAGCCTCTACATCTCATTCTCTCGACTCGCCTTTTCCTTCCTCTTAAAAACACTTTATTAGCTCAGAAAACACTTTATAATCTCCCCCTTCCTTTATTTATCCCCTCTTCTCGCTTTCCGTACTTCCTCTCTCCCTTCCTCTCCCTTCAAAGCCATCCTTTAAACCTCCTCTCCCTCTCCCTATCCCCCAACTCTCCCCTCTTCTACCTCCTCCTCTCCCTCCTTCGCTCATATCACCCTTCTTTCATATCATCCTTTTTAATTTGATGGCGAGGTCCAGAAACCGTTGCGTAAGGCGGTGAAGAGAGAGGTTATATTAACATTTTATGATAATAAACCACCGCAAGCAAGGGGAGCCCACCATTCACGCTCAGGGTGAACCACACTAATTCCCAGAGCCCTTTAGGGTGTCGAAAAGGGTGAAAGGGTGGGCCGGATGTGATGGGAAGGGTGATAGATAGAAAGCGGTTAATGTTTGGCTGTACGAACTGACCGCATGATTCCTAAGGGTGAGGAGAAGGATTAGGGTGTCGTGTCCGATGGAGAGGGTGTGGGGAGCGGAATATGATGTGCAACAAACAAGTGGGAAAAGTTAGTTGGCTGTGCAGTGGAGGGAGGGGGAGGAGGAGGGGAAGGGGAGGCTTGCGTCCTAGTATCAAAAGAGAAAGGCATTTTCTCTCTGTCTGTCTCTCCTTTTTTTCCTAGTCTTTAATAGCACTTACTCGTTTTCTCTCATTTTCACACAAAGTTGTATTTAGTTTTACCTTACCTGTTGATTTTCTTTTCTTTCTTTCTTTCCAATACTCTCCTTATTTTCTCGTGTATTTGGTTTTCCGTTATTTTATCGAATTTAAATATCTTATATAAAAGGAAATACCACCAAAAGCTCTACAGAGTTAGTGTGAATATCCAAGAGCTGGTCACACGAAGAGAAACTCGATACCAACATTTCAATCGGCAAAACTTTCACGTCGCCACTGCTGCTTCTTCTTAAGAACGCGGCCAGACGAGGAACATTCGCTGAAACACATCGACTTCTTTTGTTCTCAATCAAAGACTTCCGCTCTTAAATATATTGAACTTTCACACCTCAAACCGCATGATTTCCTCAACGAAACGAGCGAAAGTGAAACCACAAAAATTATTCTAAAAAGAAAGTTATCGTTCATCTTTGAACTTTAGAGTATCACGAAGCGACTCCGCCTGACCTAGCACGTACAAGTGCATTCATTTCTTTCGTAGGGAGTGAAAGAGAAAGAGAGAAATCAT
>NW_028234435.1:17194600-17197100 GCF_977035675.1 Penaeus japonicus
GGTCAATGGAAGGGGGGGGGGAGAGGGGGTGTAGGGGACGATGTAGGGGGAAACGAGCCCATTTACTTCTTCTACTTCTACCTCCCCCCTTCCCCCCTCCCCTTGTAGACGAATAGAGAGTGTTTCTTCTACGCGAGGTAAAGGGAGGAGGGGTAGACGGGGATGGGGAAAGGGGTAGAGAGGGGGAGGGGGTAGGTTGTCGTGGAGGCGGAATAGTATTAGAGACGGTAGACCCCTTTTTTTTTAATCTTTTTCTACTTGACTCTTTGGTTGAGACGTGCGCGTAGGGGAGGGGGGAGGGGAGGGAGTGAATAGGGGGGAGGGGCGTGGATGAGGTGACGGAAGAGAGAACGATGAGGAGGAGAGGAAGAAAGGAGGAGAAGAGTCGAAAAGGGGAGAAGTTAGGGGGGGGGGAGAGGAGGACGAGGTGGAAGGGGAAGAGGAAGAAGAAGAAGAAAAGGGGAGGAGGAGGAGGAGAGAGGAGGAGAGAGGGGGATACAGGGAGAGAGGGAGTAGGGTGGGGGCGGGGGGGGGGGAGTGAATCTACCGACCTACCTACGCCTTCGTGTGGGACTAGACACAGCAGCCGTGCGTGTGTGTGTGTATCGTGTGTGTATCTGTGGATCGCCCTGTGTGTGTGTGTGTGTGTGTGTGTGTGTGTGTGTGTGTGTGTGTGTGTGTTGTAAAGGAATTAATTTCTTTGATATATTTTTCATATTTTGTATAGTATTTAATTAAGCGCGTTAATCATTCTGTTCCTATATCTACCATCTGATGATTATATTTGTTGTCGTTGTTATTATTGTTTTTGGTTGCTATTGTTGTTATTATTATTGTCATTATTGTTAGGAGTAATTGTAATAGTTGTCGCATCATAATTGTTATCATTAGTACCATTATTATCATTATCAGTATTACTAATATTATCATTATTATTATCATAATCATTTTCATCATCATTATCGTCATTATTATCATTATCACTTATCATTATCACCGTCATTATTATCATTATTATGAGTATCATAATCATAATAAGGTTCAATATCATCATCATCATACGTACTATTGCCACTGTTATTAATATTATCATTTTTATCAGCATTATTCTTACTTCTATCGTGCTTCTTTTTCATCTTTTTCTTCTTCCCTTTTTTCTTCTCTCCCTCCTCTTCTTATTTTTATTATTCTTATTCTTAATGTAGTATCACTATTGCTGTCGTTTTTATTATCATTATTATTACTGTTGTTACTTTTATTGGAATCATTATTATTATTATTATTGCTATTACTGCTATTATCATCATTATAATTTGTGTTATTATTATTGTTATCATTATCATGATTATTATTGTTTTCATAATTACCATCATCATCAATGTTACTATTGTTATTATTATTATCATTATTATGATTATGATTATCATCATCATCATCATTATTACAATCATTGATATTAACTTATTATTATTATTGATATTATCATCATTATTAATATTATCATTATCATTATTGTTATTATCATTATTGTTGTTATCATTATTATTATTATTATCATTATCATTATTATAATTATCTTTATTATTATTATTATCATTATTATTATTATACTTACCATCATTATTATTATTATTATTATTATTATTATTATTATTATCATTAACATTACTATCATTATCATTATGATGTTGTAGTTATCATCTTCATTATCTATATTGTCATTACTATTATTATTATCATTATCATTATTATTATCACTACTACTATTATTATCATTATTCGTATCAGGAATAGCGTAGTATTTTTATCATCAATACTATCATCGCTGTTATCATTATCAACATATTCATTACGAAAAACATCATTATTGTCATTCTCATTTTCATTTATTCTCATTCTTATTCTAATTATCATTCTTCTTATTATTTTTGTTATATATATATCTATATCTATATATATATATATATATATATATAATATATATATTATTTTTATAAGATGTCCATATCATTGCTAATGTTGCACGCATTATATTCATTATCATAAGCCATACTCATATTTCTAATTTGCATTATCATTATCATTATAATTCAAGAAATAGCTTTATTTTCAACATAGCGACAACCACAATTGTAAAATTGCTGTGATAAGTATCAACATCATTATCATCATCACCATTATCATCACCATTATCCACACCACATGAAAGCGAAAGTAGAAAAAACAAACATTGCAGCACGATGGCACGCAGGAAAAAAAAGTGAAGGGTAAAAAGAAAAAAAAAAATGGCGGACAGATAGCGGGCAAGAAAGAGAAAGTTTCCTCACATAATACAGGGAGCGAGAGGTAGCAGGACATGTGGTTCGCTTGCCGAGACCGCCGTTTGACCTACATATGTTGGCCCGGTGGAGAGGACAGGTAATCCCGTGTATATACACATATTCGATAAGTAGGGATACCCACGCGCTCATATACACATGCACGTAAGTAGAGGCACATG
>NW_028234435.1:17207100-17212100 GCF_977035675.1 Penaeus japonicus
TGTGTGTGTGTGTGTGTGTGTGTCTATGTATGTATGTATATTTTTTTTTCCATGCCCCTAAAAATCAGAAGATTCAAAAACATCAAACAGGACCCAGCACGACCTGCCTGCTCAATGACCTCGAAAGTGTAAAAGGTCACTCTCCAAGAAAGATTTCGGAAATAGGAGGATTCCGGAAATGGATTCCTAAGGTGAAATGACCTCCCCTCCCCCCTACCACCACCACTACCACCACACCCTCTTGCTCTTCTTCCTTCGCCTGGCTGCTCCCTATTTGCCTTTTATTGCCTCTGTATCGTCCTTCACCTTCCCACTCCCTTTCTTTCTTTCCCCCTTTCTTCTTCTCCCTCTTCCTTTTCCCTCCCTTCTTCTCCCTTTCACCTTTCTCCCTTTTGCCCTCCCTCTTCCCTCTTTTCTTTTTCTCCCCCTTCCCTTCCTCCCTTTCTTTCCTCCCTAAGCCCCCCCCCCACCCCCGCTTTCTTCCTTCCCCACTCCTTCCTCTATTCCTCATTCTACCTTCAACCCTCATTCTTCACCCTCCTCCCCCATCCCTCCCTTCCGAACATTCATCCACTCTCCCTTTCCCTCCCATAAATCCCTCTACTCCCTCCCCTCCCTACCCTCCCTCCTATCCTTATAAGTCAACGGCTTCGAAAAGACTCCATCACCACCAAGAAGGAGTGGTACGGGGAGGAGGAAGAGGCGGGGGGAGGGGGGGTGCAGGAAGTATGCTGTAAGGGGGAGGAGGCCAGGAGGGGTGACGATGAAGGTGATGACGCATCCATCAGCTGTTTCGGAAGAGGCTTATCAGTTGTAACCTCATCGTCATTTTCGCTTCATGGTCTTCGCCGTCGTCTTCGCATTATCGTGTCCCGAGTCGCGTCCATTTATTTATTATCATTATCTTTTTTTTTATTATTGTTATTTTTTTCTTTTTCTTTTTCTTTTTTTTGCGAAATATTATTAGAACGATTGCCTCGTCCTTCGATGATTACGGCCTCGTCATTGTCCCTCGCACCTTACGATGGTCGTATTGGTACTACGACCATGGTAACCGCAAAGGACTAGGGGTACCGCCGCATATCCTGTAGAAGCGTAAGTGTATGCATTTGGATGTTGAAATATGGGCGGCTGTACGTGCATGGGTGTGCATAAATATACACATAGTTATTTATCAATGAAGGGTTTTAGGTTTGGGTGGATAGAACGCGTATTATGGGTAGGCATACGTGTGTAGGGGCTACTTACACTTTTGGCCATGTACTTGCGTGGCCGTTGGGTACTGCATATCATCATTTCCACATATATACGTACATATACTAACATACGCACAGATGAATATATATATATATATATATATATATATATATATATATATATATGTATGTATACATATTTATACATATACACACACATACACACACACGCCCACATACACACACACACACACATATACACACACACTTATAATATAACATACATACATCACACACACACACACACACACACACATATATATATATATAATATATATATATATAATATATATTATATATACATACATAATATATATATATATATATATATATATATATATATATATATATATATATATATTATAAATATTGTTATATTTGTAAATATATATAAGTTAACATATATAATATAATATATATTTGTATATATATAATATATATTTATATATATATAACATTATACATCTATAGTTGTGTAAACAATGTTTTCTGCTCCGAATTTCCCTCACTGGTAAATTAGAGCAGTTCCAGACATACCTAACATTCAGAGCACCCCCCTCCCTCCTTGCTCCATCACCCCTCCCCCCTCCATCTCCCTATCCCTCCATCTCATCTCTCCACCTCCCCTCCATGTTGTCTTCACTCCAGCCTCCTTCTCCCCCTCCCCGCCTCCTCCACCTCTTTTCCACCCCCGTTTCTACCCCCCCCCCTACCCCCAACCCCCCCTCCATTGGTATGCAGGTGAGAAGCAGGATTAGGATACGGAGAGGGTGGGTGGGGGTTGGGGGTTGGGTGGGGGGTCATAGGAGTAGGGAGACTTGGAAGGGTGAGAGGATTGGGGGGAAGGGGGGTCAGACAAGAGCGATACCCTTTAAGGGTGAGAATCTTGAAGGCTTAGCGTGAGAGATAGAGTGAGTATGAGGAAGTTGCAATGAAAGTGATTTTGATGAATAGCGAAAGTGATGAAAGGGAGAAAAAATGATGGAAATTACTCGATAGAATAGTGGGAGTAAAAAAAATAAAAAGGAAAGGATATAAAAAAGGAAAAATTTATCAAATTTAAAAACGTGATGAAGTCATAACGAAAAGTTAGGAACAAAAAGAACAATTAGTCACAAACAAAACTAATGGATCGCGCGCACCCATAAATACAGACACCGTGCCCATTAGAACCATTAACGAAAGGGTCACAAAAGGCTAATCGAGGTTCGGGAGGCGATCAGTGAACGCAAAGTAGGGTAAGCAGGTCATTACCATTATGGACGCTAAAAGGCTTACCTCTGGTTGTTTGTTGTCGTTTCCAGTCTATAATTTGTCGTGTTTAATTAGAGGGGGGACTCGCGTAACCGAAACTGACCGTCACCTCCCTCTATCGCTCTCTCTCGCTCTTTCTCTGTCTCTCTCTCTCTCTCTCTCTCTCTCTCTCTCTCTCTCTCTCGTCTCTCTCTCTCTCTCTCTCTGTCTTTGTCGTTCTCTATCTGTCTCTCTGTCTCTCTCTCTTTCTGCCTCTGTCTTTGTCTTTGTCTTTGCCTCTGTCTCATTCTCAGTCTCTGTCTCTGTCTCTGTCTCTGTCTCTCTCTCCCTCAATAACAGAATGACAGACAGACAGAGAGCGTGTCTGTGTATGTCTGTGTTTATTCTTACGCTAATGAAAACCCCAATTACTACTAATATGAAGAGTTTCCACCAATTAAGAAAATGAAAAAAAAAATAATAACAGCAGTAATAACAGGAACACTGCCAAAAAAATGAGATATTCAAAAGAATAACAATAATGACACCGCTGGAAATAATAGTAACACTGGTAAAAAAATGGGGGCGGACATGGAGATAATCAAAGAAAGAAGAATAATGACACCGCTTCCGGGATTGGAAATATACGACACGTGTCATTTATCGCGTCACGTAGTTCTATGACGGAACACTTACGGTCTCGTGTTTACGAATGAATGAAGGAGGAAATAAGTGAAAGATGAAGAGGATGATAACAATAATCACGAAAATGATATCATTAATGACAAAAATGATAATGATGATTAAAGAAAGCCATAATAACAACAGTAACAATGATAATTATAATATAATAATAATAATAATAAATTATAATAATAATGATAATAATTATAATAATAATAATGATAATAATAATAATAAATATAATAATAATAATCATAATAATAATAATAATAATCATGCTAACAACAAATAAAAAAAACACAATAATAACAACCACAAGTACCAAAACAAATGAAAAAACAAAACAACAAAATGAAACAAAAGCGCATCGCCCACTCCATTACCCACAAACACCCAAGGCATAACTTGTATCTGTTTCCATCGTATGCTAATGTAAAGGAAAGTTGTTATCGATGGCACAGTGCACCATACAAGTAGGTCAGACTTGTTCTAGTTTGCGTAATCTGACACACGGACCTTTTCGTAGTTTCATAGTTTGCGGGTTAGAGAAAAGGTATGGTGTATGTCATTCTTCTTATGATTTCTTATTCATGTATTCATTTTCTGGGCTTGTGTAATGTAACGTAAGTACAAAGGGACAGGATAGCATTGTAGAATGTGTGGAAACAATGCCGTGTTTTTTCGAGAGTTGTAATATCTAGTACGTGGAGTAATTCCCGAGTCAGAAACTGTGAATGAATATTAATGAATGGACGGAATTCATCACCTAACTCGTTCGTTTGAATAAGATAGATGCGGATATACTCATGAATAATAAAACAACCGTTAAATCGATTAATAGGGAAGGGATACTACCATATCTCTCTACTTACACCACTACTGCTGCTACCTACACTATATACTACTACTTACATAGCTACTTACGCTTTTACTTCCGTCCTTACTTACAAAGCTGTCTACACCACTGGTAATACCACTACTTACACACCACTACTAACGCTTCTCCAGACGTCCTTACTTACACCAATACCAACACCTTTGCTCACACCACTACTTGCCACACCACCTACACCACTACTTAGGCTACAACTTACACCATAACTTACACCACAACCTACATCACTACTTACACCAATTATCCACTTACACCAGAGCCTACACTGCCACTTACACCAATAACTACACCATTACACTTCTTACACCACAGCAAACAAAAAAAGTAACAACACTGATAACAATAATAAGGCAGTGATGATAATTCGGCTGATAATGATGGCGATCATGATGATGATAATGATAGTAATGATAGTGATGATGATGATGATACTAGTGATAAAAATATTAAGGGTGATAATGATGATTATAGTAATGATAGTAATGGTTATGATGATAATGATAATGATGATAGTAATGGTGGTAATTATGATAATGATAATAACATTTATAGCAGTGAGAATGATAATAATAAGAAGAATGATAATAAGAATAATGATTATTGATAATGATAATCATAATGATAAAGATGATAATGAAATAATTAAAATAAATATAATGATAATAACAATAATGATGATTATAATAAGAATTATATTGATAATAATAGTAATGAGGATAATAATGATAATGACGATGATGATAAGGATAATGATGGTAATGATAAGGGCAATGGTAATTATTATTAAGATAATTTGATAATGATGATCATGAATAAGATAATATGATAATGATAATAATCATGATGAAAATAATGATGATATTAATGACAATGATACAAGTATTGATAATAATGACAATGATATCAATACTGACAATGAAGATAATGAAAAC
>NW_028234435.1:17222100-17229600 GCF_977035675.1 Penaeus japonicus
AATTATGAAACACAATTATGTCTCAAAATTTCTACGTCTCTGGCAGTCACACACACACAAAAAAAAAAGAAAGTACAAAGAGAAAATGTTGCCAGATTAAAAAGTAGCCGAAGATATGTTGATAATCATCCGAAAGTGTTGCCAAGTCAAGGGAATTACGTCACAGTCTCTCATGGTAACACTGAGGGAGGCTATGGAGATATTTTATAGAGATGGCACAAGAAATTATTAATAGATGTGTAGGGAATGTTTTATTCATTCGTTTATATTTCACGGCTGTTTGACTCGCTCTTGATAATG
This sequence comes from Penaeus japonicus, assembly GCF_977035675.1. Lineage (NCBI taxonomy): Eukaryota > Metazoa > Arthropoda > Malacostraca > Decapoda > Penaeidae > Penaeus > Penaeus japonicus. The sequence continues at coordinate 17,222,401 of NW_028234435.1, forward strand.
AAAAGAATTATTTACATGTGAATCAAGGTCGTAAAAAAATGTTAGCAATTTCCATATTTATCAATTAATTAGCATCCACTGACACAATTTTTTTTTCTCCGTAAATTCATTAGGAAAAAAACACCCAACGGTTTCTCCAAACTGACTGTTTCCGACCAAATTCAACAAATGCAACACAATCTTTGCCGTGTTTTGTTCCCATGCTATCATTACCTGCAATGTACGCAATGTAGCTACTTAATGCACCCCCTCCGCCCCCCCCCCTTCCCACCCTACACACATACATACACCTCCCATCCCCTCCACCCCCCACCCACCCTACCTGCCTGCAAAAGCAAACAGGTTCCCCACAACTGCTTTCTATCGAGTCCAGTTGCTAACCCCTTGTGTAGGAATGTGAAAACGCACACGCACACACATGATCGCTATATACGCAGGCACGTCCGCAGGCACACATGGTTGAAAATCGGGCGGCATAGCAGGGGTGAATCGACCATCGGACGAGTGAAAGACCAGCAGGTCGAGTTGTGTAAGATGAGGAGCCGGATGGAAGCACGGTCGCTACGGGACATGTTGCGCCTCGGATAACTTGAGTGAAATCGGTTAAGATTGAGCAAGGGAGGGAAAAGGAAATTAAACACGGTGAAACGAGTAAGAGAGAGAATGAGAGGAAATGGTGGGAGGAAAGGAGAAAGACACACACACACACTCACACACGCACACACACTCACACACACAAACACACACACACACACACACACACACACGCAAACACACACACACACACACACACACACACACACACACACACACACACACACACACACACACACACACACACACACACACACACACACACACACACACGCACGCACGCACACGCACACACACACACACACACACACACAAACACACATATACACATATATGTATACAAACATACATATTATATATATATATATATATATAATATATATATATATATGTATATATATATATAATATATATATATATATGTATATATATATATATATATGTATATATATATATAAATATATATATATATATATATATATGTATATATATATATATATATATATATATATATATATATATATATATATATATATATATATATTTAGATATACTCATATGGACAAACATTATCACTTCCACATCATCTATGTCAACACGCCCTCCCATTCTTCTTTTCTACCTCACTCTGGCGGTCCCTCTTATCCCCATAAACACGCGCATTACCAGAGCCCCTCCCTTGCTCTTCATCAGCCACGAACAAGTTCACCCGTTCATCCGCCCGTGTCCTGGAACTTTCTCCCGCCACATTCTAGGCCAATATGACGTGGGCTACACTCATAACCCTTGCGCTCCTTCTCTGTCCACCGCTCACTTTCACTCTTCGACGCCCCGCGAGCTTATTTAAGGGTTTAATCGATCGAATTAGTCGTTTATATATCAATGGGGTCGTTTCATAGGTAGGCGAGGATAAGTGAGGAAAAGGGGAGTTCCGAAGGAAAGAGCCGGTGGAGAAAAAAAGACAATCGTAAATAGGAGATTCAATCCTCTTCGAGGGATATGATCGCCTTTTAATTTCCCGCCCGCACATGGTCGCGAAACCCCTTTCCATTTCGTTCCCGCGGGTCGTCTTACGTCATATGGTCACCAGTGAACGATACCTATGAAATTTGCTCTCTCTTTTTTCCCATTTTGAATCTTTTCGTTTGTATCCCACAGAAGAAAGCATTGTGGTTAGTGGAACGATTAGTAATGGGTAAAGTCAGTGAAAGGAAGCTGGACTATATTTCGAAGACTTTAGATATTAGTGTCAAAAAACGATAGAAGGGGCTATGTCGTTAATCCCCCACTGCGTCATTAGCCTTTAACGTGCCCTTTCGTCGTAGATTTAACCATGAGTCATATTCTAAAATTTCGATCAAGGAGGAAGAGAGTGAGAGAACCAGAATAATTGCGCCAATCAGTTAAGACAATCAGTTTACGCCATGTGAAAGCGTTGTAGGTGGAGGTGTCGTGTGTGTGAGTGTGTGTGTGTGTGTGTGTGTGTGTGTGTGTGTGTGTGTGTGTGTGTGTGTGTGTGTGTGTGTACTTCTCTTTGTGTGTGTTTGTGTGTGTATGTGTGTGTGTGTGTGTGTGTGTGTGTACATTTCTGTATGTACGTGTATATATATGTGTCTCCTTTAATGAGACCTTAATTACAACTAATTATATTCTCTCCGCCTAATTATAACTCGCTTTTGTGCATTTTCACTTCCTGAGTACCAACTCGAAAGCGGCAATTGCTTATAAATTTTGTTTATATAGTTTCTGTTGTGATAGTTGTAATGACTCGGATATTATGTTTATTGCTGTCATAATCATTATCAGAATCACTGTTTTGATATTATTGATGTTGATGATGAGGGTAATGGTATTATTATTATCATTAATGTTGTTGATGTTATGATTATTATTATCTTTATTATTATTATCACCAATATTATTATCGTTATTATTACCAATATAACTATTTTTAGTATCAGTAGTAGCTGTTGTATCAAAATAATAATAAAAGTAATGATAATAATTATTATTATTATCATTATTATTATCATCATCATCCTTTTTATAATTATTTTTGTTGTTACTATTATTATCATTATTACCATCAGGATCATTATCCCTCTTCTCATTATGATGATGATGATGATGATCATCATCATCATCATCGTTGTTTTTGTGTTGATGTTACTATAAGGATTATCATTATTAGTACCATTACCATTTTCATCATAATTGTCATCTTTACAATCACTATTATCTTTATTACGATTATTGTTATTATCATTATTTTCATTATCAATAATATAATTATTACTACTATCAATAATATTGTCTTTACTACATTCTAACGATCAAACTTATCCTTCTTATCATCAAATTATTAATATCAGTAATATCACACTCCAGCATGATAAGTAACAAAAGTCTTGAAAACCGCATATCAAATAACGAAACAATCAAAGTGTTTTTCCTATGCCATCAATTGCAAGTTGTCATGGTGAGGGGAGTTCATCTAAGAAAGTCGAATGATGCAATCTCTCGCCTCCAAAAGAGTGCCAAACTTCGACTCATGATGAATGGGCAGATTCTTGGCACTTTTCTCCTCTCTTCCATCTTGGTCTGTCGCTGTTAAGGCGTCTTATCGGATTCAGATTGTATGTTTTGCTGTCTCTTGTCTGCCTCTGTGTTTGTTTGTTTGTGTTTGTGTGTTTGTGTGTGTGTTTGTTTGTGTTTGTGTGTTTGTTTGTTTGTGTGTGTTTATTTGTGTGTGTTTGTCTTTGTTTGGGTGTGTGTGTGTTTGTGTTTGTGTGTTTGTGTGTGTTTGTTTGTTTGTGGTGTGTGTTTGTGTCGCTTGTTTGTGTGTGTGTTTGGATTTGTCTTTGTGTTTGTTTGTGTGCTGTATGTGTGTCTGTCTGTGTGTGTGTGTCTGTCTCTTTTCGGTCACGCTCTGTCTTTGTCTTTATGCCTGACTATTAGTCTCTCTCTCTCTCTCTCTCTCTCTCTCTCTCTCTCTCTCTCTCTCTCTCTCTCTCTCTCTCTCTCTCTCTCTCTCTCTCTCTCTCTCTCTCAAGGTGTCTATTTATCAAGAAATTCTTGCTTATACTGATCTTCTTGAATACGCACTCTGGTCTTCAGATTCCTCATTAACTAAACGTACTAATTAGACAGGTTCACGGTAACGCTAATGAATACCTAAATAAGAGTATTACTTCATTCTCCCTATGGGCGTCGGCCTCTCCCATATGGGTTTACTTTTACACCATTCGCACTCAAACGTATATAGTTCCATCCCGCCGTGCATTAGTTAACACAGGCTATATTTCTTAATTAAAGGTCATTCATCGAGGCAGGCTCCAAGATGGGTCAGGAGATAACCGTTGTTTTATTCTCATAACGTTCCGTGCGTCTGACCTTCTGCGTCATAATAGATCAGCTGATTCTAGGCCTAACAGTGCCTTACTCTCGCTTTCGGTTATGGGATTTTTTCTTTCTTTTTTTTTACAATTTGATTCTCACGTTGTCTCTGCCCATTTTTTTTATGGCTTTGTTTGTTTCTTTGTATTTTGTTGGGGTTTTATTTCTCATTCACTGTCTCTATCTGTCTGTCTGGCTATATCTGACGCTCCCTCCGTTTTTTTTATTTTTATTCTTTGGATTTTTTCCCTTTTGGTTTGTCTAGCTGTCCTTCTACCTGTTAGTTTCTTTCCATCTCCTTTCTCTCATTCTCTTTCTCCCATTCTCTCTCTCTCTCCTCTCTCTCTCTCTCTCTCTCTCTCTCTCTCTCTCTCTCTCTCTCTCTCTCTCTCTCTCTCTCTCTCTCTCTCTCTCTCTCTCTCTCTCTCTCTCTCTCTCTCTCATTCTCTGACCTCTCTCTTTCACTTACCCAAAATATATCAAATATACTAATATATCAAATATCGCTTGAAGCCATTTAAGTAAAGAAAAATGAGGATGGATTTTCCGGACTATCACTGACTCACGATGACTCGCTGAACTTTCTAAGTCGCTAATGTACTCTCTTGGTGTGTGCATATGTAAAGGTGCATGTGTACTTGTGTGTGTGAGTGTTTTCAGGTCAAATATTATGTCGTTTTTATGTTATTTCCCTCAACTGTTATTCCTTTTATCCTCGCCATGACTAATAAATGTTGATAATGATAAGTGAAAGGCTTGTCTAGGAGCCAAAGGACTGAAAGCGTTTCACTCTCGAAAGTCAACAGCAGAAAGGATGTGGTTAGCCTTGCATACTAAACCTCCTCCTTCTTCCTCCTTCTCCCCCCACTCCCCCCACTTCCCCCAAGAGTAACTCTCTCCTTTCTTTTCCTAATCTTTTTCTCCTCTCCTCCTCCCTGTCCTCCTCTAGCGTTACCTCCTCCTCCTCCTTCTTCTCCTCCACCACTACTTATTCTTGATCTTCTTCCTCCACCACTTTGCCCTCTTCGTCCTCTTTCTATACCTCCTTCTCCGTGTCCTCTTCCTCCAACACCGCTTCCTCTTTATCATCTAACTCTACCACCTCTTTCTCCTTCCTCTCCGTGTCCTCTTCCTTTATCACCACTTCCTCTTTATCCTATTCCTCTATCATTACTTCTTCCTCCACCATTACCTCGTTCTCCTTCTCCACCTCTTCCTTATGATCGCCCTCTTCCCCCTCCTTCTAATCCACACCCTCCTCCTCCACCACCACCACCTCTTCGTCGTTTATTCCTTTCTTGTACTTCTTCTTCTTCTACTTCTTCTCCTCCTCTTTCTACTCCTCCTCCACCACCATCCCCTCCTCGTCCAACACCATCATCTCTTTTTTCTCCTCCTCCTCCTCCTCCTCCTCCTCCTCAATCTCTACCTCCTCCTCCACCACCTTATTCTCCTCCTCCTCCTCCCCCCACCCCCCTTCTCTTTCGTTCCCAAAGCCATTCTAAGAAGCCAGGCAGAGAAGCCCCTTCACTCCCTCTCAGATAAGGAGCCTCTGCGGAGACTCTCCTCCTTGATCAACTTTCGTTAAATATTGAATAAGAGGGAGGGAGGCTCAGGCACTTCCGGCTTAGTTTCTTTTCGTTTTTTTTTTCTTTTCTTTTTTCATGATACGTGTGAATTTGATAAGAGGGAGAGGGAGAGAGATAGAGGGAGAAGGAGAGGGAGAGGGAGAGGGAGAGAGAGAGAGAGAGAGAGAGAGAGAGAGAGAGAGAGAGAGAGAGAGAGAGAGAGAGAGAGAGAGAGAGAGAGAGAGAGAGAGAGAGAGAGAGAGAGAAGGAGGGAAGGATGGAGGGAGAGAGTTAGGGGAAAGAGAAAGAGAGACAAAGGAGGGGAGAGATGGAGAGAGAGAGAGGGGGGGGGGAGAGAGAGAGAGAGAGAGAGAGAGAGAGAGAGAGAGAGAGAGAGAGAGAGAGAGAGAGAGAGAGAGAGAGAGAGAGAGAGAGAGAGAGAGAGAGAGAGAGAGAGAGAGAGAGAGAGAGAGAGGGAGAGAGAAGGAGGGAAGGAGGTAGGGAGAGAGAGAGGGGGAAGAGAAAGAGAAAGAGAGACAGAGGAGGGGAGAGATGGAGAGAGAGAGAGAGAGAGAGAGAGAGAGAGAGAGAGAGAGAGAGAGAGAGAGAGAGAGAGAGAGAGAGAGAGAAGAGAGGAGAGGAGGAGAGAGAGAGGAAGGAGAGAGGAGAGAGAGAGAGAAAGGAGAGAGAGGGAGAGAGAGAAGAAGGAGGAGGGAGAGATAGAGAGAGAGAGAGAGAGAGAGAGAGAGAGAGAGAGGAGAGAGAGAGAGAGAGAGAGAGGAGAGAGAGGAGAGAGAGAGGCGAGAGAGAGAGAGAGAGAGAGAGAGAGAGAGGGAGAGAGAAGGAGGGAAGGAGGTAGGGAGAGAGAGAGGGGGAAGAGAAAGAGAAAGAGAGACAGAGGAGGGGAGAGATGGAGAGAGAGAGAGAGAGAGAGAGAGAGAGAGAGAGAGAGAGAGAGAGAGAGAAACAAAAAAAATGAAAAAGAGAAAAAAGAGAAAAAGAAAGCAAGAGAAAAGAAAGTGGGACGAGCGATATGAAGAAAATGTTTGACAAACATAAGAAATAAGCGTTTCATTTCAAACATCTCCATTCCTGTATAAAATAGATTGAAATAGAATAAGATACTGATACATGCATAAATGTTACAAAGAAAAGAATAAAAGCATGAATGATAAAAAGATAAAAACAATACAATTATTCACACTCTCTCTCCTTATCACTCATTCTCTTTCTCTCTTTCTTATATCTCTCCCTCTTTCTCTTTCTCTCTTTCCTTATATCTCTCCCTCTTTCTCTCTTTCCTCATTTCTTTCTCTCTCTTCCTCCTTATCAGTCTCGCTCTTTCTCTCCTTATCGCTCTCTTTCTCTCCTTATCCGCTCTCTCCCTCTCTCTCTCTCTCCGTATCACTCTCACACACTCTTTCTCCTTATCACTCGCACTGTCTCTCTCATCCCTCTCACTCTCTCTTTCTCCTTATTACTAGCTCTCTCTCTCTCTCTCTTTATCATTCTCTCTTTCTCTGTACATTCACATAATGCCCTCACATCCCTACCTTTCTTAATTAACACCTTGAGTAGAACCTTTTCTAGTCCCCGACCATTCGCCTATTTTGTAACGTGTTGGCTGGTCTTTGAGAGAGAG
>NW_028234435.1:17237100-17239600 GCF_977035675.1 Penaeus japonicus
ACTAATACTAATTATCATTATCCATATCATTATTGTTCTGGCATTGCTATTATTTCAGTTATTATCATTATTATCATTATCATGATCATTCTCATTGCTATTATTATTAACATTATCATACTTTTTATTGTTATCATTATCATTACTATTATTATCATCATCGTTATTATGATCATTACCATCAATATTATCATGATCATTATCATTATTATCACTTATATTACTGTTTTTATTATCATGAATCATTATTATTGTTGATGCTGTTACTTTCATCAAGATAATAGTAATAATAATAATGATATTGATAATAACAACATAAATAGTGATAGTAATAATGATAGTAATAATAATTGTAAATATGATAATGATGATAATGATGATTAGGATGTCAATAATAATAATAATAATAGTAATAATACTGATAATAATGATAATGATAACAATATTACTCATTATAATAATTATTATCAATTATTATTATTAGTGGTAGTAGCATATCATTATATCATTATGTTATTATTGGTAGTATATTTTAATTGCAGTATTATTACTATCATTAATACTATTATTATTATTATCATTGCTATTATCATTATCATTGGTATTATCATCATTATAACAGATATTATGATCAGCATTATCATCATTATGATAACCACTATTATCTAAATATTCAACCACAGTACCTCGTACAATATGCAAATGAACTATATCAATCTTCTTTATCATTTCTCTCGTAATGACTGTAATTCCTCAATACATGTAGCCCTGACTGCTATTGTTAGTATCACCATCACCATTATCAATAATTGCATTGCAATGATAACAGGTGCATACCGGTAATATGCCGGCAGTACGAGAGCATCGATCCACAGTAATTTCTTGCTTTGTATACCGTGACCTCCTCGTGACCTCTGAGGAGTACTTCCGGGTCAGCGCTGCGTGGCAAGAACGAGAGACCAAATATGGAAAGAAAATATGGTGTTGGTCATGCGTTTAATGGGATTGTTTGAATGATAACAGTGCATGGTGCATGCGAGTTTTATCTGTTGTTGAACTCAGTTTTTGAGCTTTTTTTTTTTTAGATTTTTTAGTCAAGTGTGGATGATATTTGTATCTGGGAATGCTGGTTCCTAATGATATTATATATACCATATGTTTATTGTATTCTGCTTATTATTATCATCATGATGATTATGATAATCATTTTTATTATTATTTTCATCATTATTATAATTATTTCTTGTTAATTTGATCGTATTTTTTACTTCTTAGAAAAGAAATTTGCGTATCTTTGATTCACCAGTTGGTATATTGCATAATCGATAACCAGCAATTATTCCTCTAGATGTTATCACAGATCAAGATAGGAATGTAGCAGCGTGCAGTGTAATTATATCATAAGCTCTTGATAAAAGCAAGTTTATTTACCCCCCTCTCCCCCAAATCCAACCCCGCACTCCACTCCCAACCCAGCTACCACACTACTATCCCACACTCCACTCCCACTCCCACACCCACACTTCCCCTCCATCCCAACCCCCACACTCCAAACTCAACCCCAACTAATACCCCCTCTTCCCCCCCTTTCCTTCCCTCTTACCCCTCGTTGGGCCTCTTGACGGGGTACCCCAGGCAGGACGACGAGCCAAAGGAATGCGTAGATCGATCACTATATTTATTTCCTCTTCTTCCACTTACGGACGAAATCGCCGCCGAAGAAATTATTCACCGCTGACCTCAATCGGCCTTTGCTCACCCCCCCTCTAAGTGACCTAGAAAGCTCGAGAATGAGTCACGCGCGTAACAACCCAAGTGCACCCAAAGGCAAAAGCTCTTTCCGATGGTTTGTTTACAATATGGCGGGCTCTGGACAGCGGTGTAGGTAGGGCTGTACTCTTTTGAATGACACATTTTGGTTGGGTTCGTATACAGGTTTTGGATTATCGATTTGCATTGCATAATTTGAGTTTAGATTTTATATTTTTTTGTACGTGTTTTTATGATGCTATTCGATAACTATGTCTGTTTTTTGGGGTTATTGACTGACTTTTTGTGAGAAAGTCATATTGAAGCCCCATTGATTTTCTATTTGCACATGCCTTTTGTGTTATGTCTGGTATTATCTGGTTGAGAAAAAGGAAAAGGAAGAAACTGGTTATCCAATACAATATTTCTCAGTTCCGTTACAAAATGTGGTAGTTATCATTCAAATGATTGCGTGAACATTTATTTTGCCAAAAGATAGATCACCAATTCGCATGGAGGTTCGTCTTCGGTGCTTCGAAGTATACTGTCATTGTTCATCTATCATTTGCTAGAAATCTTAAACTATCAAGTTTTTTTTTTTTGTGACCATTTATATAGCACAATTGAATAACTTACATTCAGAAATGAATGTAAGTCGCATTGTTTTTATTCTGTTTTCTTTCACTTTCTTTTTTTCGTAGATCATTCGGATTTCTCGACTATTTCATTTCAATAAAGAAGAGGTCTTGAT
>NW_028234435.1:17264600-17269600 GCF_977035675.1 Penaeus japonicus
AGGCATCGGGCGTATGAGGCGCACATGGCGAGGTCTTATCAGCTGATAAGAGAGTGACAACAAGTGTGCCATAATATAGGTAGGTGCCTTGTCTCATTGTCTTTTTTTCTCTCTTTTTTTTTTCGTTCCTATGTTTCTTTCTCTCTTTGTCTCTTTCTCGTTGAGTCTCTATCTCTGTTTCTTTTTCTGTCTCTCTCTGTGTATTTGTCTCTGTAACTCTTTCTATGTCTCTTTCTCTGTTTCTTTTTTTCTGTATCCCTCTCTCTTTCTCTGTTTCTTTTTTTCTGTATCCCTCTCTCTTTCTCTGTTTCTTTTTTTCTGTATCTCTCTCTCTTTCACTCTCTCTCCTCTTTCTCTCTATCCTTCTCTCTCTCCTTCCCTCTCTCTCTATTCCTCTCTCTCTCTCTCTCTCTCTCTCTCTCTTTCTCTCTCTCTCTCTCTCTCTCTCTCTCTCTCTCTCTCTCTCTCTCTCTCTCTCTCTCTCTCTCTCTCTCTCTATCTATCTCTCTCTCTCCCTCCCTCCCTCTCTGCCCATTCCAAGAACAGATCTACAATGGCGTTATTATATCCCGGTTACGATAACGAGAGCGATCAGGGTGTTGCGTCACCTCGCGTCGGTGCGTGTGAACTACTATACCGGAAATGTTTGCGATAGAATCTTAACTGTGATTCACCGGTTTGATAGCGATCAGCGATTTTTTCGTGGCTGGGGATACGGTTTCTCGGAATTGCTTTGTGTGGTTTGGATGTTCTGAGTGAGTTTTCGTTTTCGGTGAATAATGGTGCAAGTTGGATGTGTCATCAACTGCGTGTGTTTTGTTATGTTGTTTTTGTTTTGGTTGTGTGTTTTGTTTTTGTTTTTGTTGTTTATTGGTGTGTGTGTGTGTTTGTTTGTTTATTTGTGTGTGTGTTTGTTTGCTTATTCGTGTATGTGAGTGTGCTTGTTTGTTTGTTTATTCGTGTGTGTGTGTGCTTGTGTGTTTGTTTACTTATTTGTTTTTTTGTGTGTGTATGTGTGTGTGTTTGTGAGCGTAGAGAGAGAAACAGGAGGAGGAGAATACGTATTGAAGAAGAAGAAGAAAAAAAAAGAAGTAGAAGAATTACAAAGAAAGACAGAGACAAGGAGGTTGGGAAGTTGTTAGCCTGCGTTTACTCTGCGTGACTCTTTAAGCATTGATAGATACGTCTATCTATTTATGTATTTACAGACATACTTCCAAATGAATGCGGCAATTTCCTGTTGATGCCATTCCGTATATCATTAATTGCTTCCGTGTGCTTAGTTACTTCCATGCAATTTATATTCATGTCTCTGTCACTTCACGCATGACTGTACCTGCATGCATCATTATATGTACATACATGATTATTCGTACATATACATTCGTGCATATATATACACGTCCATGTGCAGTCATGATGATACGCACATACCTGTACATGGTTATACATACATGCATGATTATATACATGCACCATTATACATGCATGCGTGATTATACATATATGCATAATTATACGTTCATACATGATTATGCGTATATGCATGATTATTCGTACTGCATGGTTATACAGGCATGCATGATTACACGTACATGCATGATTATACATACACGCATGATTATACATACATGCATGATTATACATACACACATGATTATACATACATGTATGATTATACGCGCAGGCATGATTATACATATATGCATGATTATTCATACATGCATGGTTATACGTACATGCATGATTATACATAAATGCATGTACGGTTCAACCTAAATGCATGATTATACATATATTCCTGATAGGCACATGTATGATTATACATATATGCATGATATGTACATGTATGATTATACACATATACATGATTGTACATGCGTGATTTTAAGTGCACAAAAAGCGATTATACCCCCTTCCCCCCCTCCCCCCCTTTCCCTCGTGCCCTCGGACCATAGGACGCTCAGCTGATAAAAATGATATCTATAAAATGTGAAGAAACAATTAAGTATTCAGAGGTGTCAGAGCTAGACAATGCGCGTGTCTACCTTTTGACGAGTCTTCTTTCTCCTCCTCTTCTTCTTCTTCTTGCTCCTCCTCCCCTTCTTGGTCTAGGTTTATCTCCCCCCTCCCCCTCCCCCGTCCCCCATCGTCTCTCTTTCTCTCTCTCTTTCTTTTTTCTGTCCCTGTTTGTCTGTCAAACACACACACATTCTCTCTCTGTTTGTCTGTTTAACGCTCTCTCTCTCTCTTTGTATATTACATTTTCTTCTCTTTCATTTTGTCTCTCTCTCTCTCTTTCTCCCTTCCTTTTTCCTCTTCTCCTGTCTCTTTTATCTGTGTCTCTCTCATCCTCCTCCTTCTATACATCTCTTTGTACTTCTATTTCTCTCCTGTCTCCTTCCATCTCACCACTTCTCTTCATCCAATTTCCCCTTCCTTCCTGTCTTTTCGATTCCATCTGGCTGTTTTCCTTCGTGTTCTCACCTATTCTCCTTTCTTATCCCTCGTCCTCGGTCTCCGTCTCCCCTCTGTTCACTCCCCTCTGCTCTTCCGTGACTGAGGGAAGTGTAGAGGGAACGAGTTCGAAGTCTCAACCCCTCACTACTCCCTGAAGTTTCATGAATTCACTTATGTGCAAGCGAAGACAACTTTCATTAATTATCTGTTGTTATTATTTTTAGTTATTAGTTTTTTTTGTGATTTTCGCGATTGTCTTTATCATTCTTCGTATTGTTGTTGTTATTGTTATCGTTACTCTTGTCGTCATCACTTTTATCATTGGAAGTATTATTGTCATTATTAGTACATTGAATAGTATTATATTCTTTCTTCTGATGTAGGATGTTTTTTTATGTAAACACTACACACACACACATATATATTATACATACATATATATATTATATATATATATTTATATTATATATATATATATATATATATTATATATAAAAGAAAATAGATACATAAATAAATTAATAAAGAAAGAACAAAAGATAGAAAGAACTTGAAGAAGAATGCAAGTAAATAAATGAGTGAAGAAATGAATGAACAGATAAATGCAAAGAAAGAAACAAAGAAAAAGAAAGACAATACAAGAAAAAAATAAACCCAGAACCGAAATGAAGAAAAGAAAAACGCAATTTAATCACCAAAAACTTCTACTAAATCGGAAAAAACAAGAATAGATACAGAAAGAAAAACAAAACAAAAAAACACAAAGACACACGAATCAAAAAATATAGAACTGACTCCAAACACAACAATAAAGAATATATTTACAAATATGAATAAATAGATAAAGAAAGAAAAGACAAATCCTGCAACATCAAAAACCTCACATAAATGTTGAAACCAATTGACTAATTGAGTGTTAATCAAAAGTAAGGGACTGAATGCTATAACAACACCCTATTGCAGGTAATATAGATGTATTAACCCGACATACAAGGAATCCAGGCAGGTGTGAGTGACAGAAGGTATGGGGGTTCCTTTAATTACGAGAGGGGAGAGGAATGGGAAGAGGGGGAGGGAAGGGGTTAATGAAGGGGGGGGGGGAGGAGGGGAGGGTAAAAGGAAGGAGAGGAGGGAGGGGGTTAATGAAGGGGAGGGAGGGGGTAATGAAGGGGAGGAGGGAGGTGGCTAATGAAGGGGAGTAGAGGAGGGGAGGGGGAATGGGGAGGAGGGGGGGAGGGAGAAAAGAAAGAGGGAGGGTTTGATGAAGGGATGGAAGGGAGGGAGAAAGGAAGGAGGAAGGAGAGAGAGAGAGAGAGAGTGGGGAGAGATAAAAATAGAGAGGGCGAGAGAGAGAAAGAGCGAGAGATACAGAGGGTGGGGGGGATTGATTACATAATGCCAATATGATTCCTTCATATGGAGAAGCCCAATTAATCAGGCGTGTTTTATGATCACTCTTCGTCTTCAAAGGATTTCCTGTTCTTTGAGGATAAGGTCATTGGATTTTTTTCTTCCTTTTTTTCTTATTAGCATTTTTGGTAGTCAGTGTTCTATTTTCGTCTCAAAAAAGTGTATTACATATATCTATAAATAAATGTCTATAAATACACACACACACACACACACACACACACATATATATATATATATATATATATATATATATATATATATATATACATACATACATACATATATACATACATATATATGCATACATATATATTGTATATATGTATAAATATATACATATATATATGAATATATTTACTACACACCTGCACATATTTCCGCACCTATTTTATCCCCAACTGCCGTATCATCGCCGATTGCTTCAGCCAAACTACAATTTGATCTTCAAATGATATTAAATCTTCAACTGATATATCACCCCTAGCTACTGTTTCTGTTGTTTCATACCCAACTGCTATTTCATTCCAAACTGCTAGTACTGTACATCAGTCGTGAAGCGCACAGACACTTTTGCGTCTATTTTCTCCATTTCAGAGGATCCTGAAGCTGAGAATTTACTTTCAACTCTGTCATTAGATACTAAATAAAGACTAGTGTTTGTGCGTGCGTGCGTGCGTGTGTGTATGTGTGTGTGTGTGTGCGTGTGTGTGTGTGTGTGTGTGCGCGTGCGTGTGCGTGCGTGCGCGCGTGCATGCGTGCGGTGTACGTCCGTGCGTGTATGTGTGTTTGCCAAAAAGATGATGTATATCAGCATTCTCACCTGTCTAATGCCTTTGAGTATGTATCCTATGTTATTCATGCCATTTAATAAAATATATGGCAGGAATTTTTACTCTAATATGCAAATCACAAACACATGCAAATGCAAAGCGCAAAATGAACAAAGCACACGATCACAATAAAGAAACAAAATCGCAAGCTAACTACGCATTATACATGAAAAGGTGAACGAAAAGGACCATAAACAATCAACTTTAATGACGTAATGAAGATGACTTTGAAAACTATCCCTTATTACTCTTGTACTTATGAACCATTATGGCATATGACGAGAGATTACCCAACGT
>NW_028234435.1:17277100-17284600 GCF_977035675.1 Penaeus japonicus
TGTATTATCTGTTAATCTTAAGTTCCTATTGGCTAACGAACGACCAACACTAATAACAAAATCACGATAACAGGTATAAAGAAATCAAGGATACATCGGAAATATAAATCAAGATCACAACATCATGAAATACAACTCACTATCTTGATCCACGTTTTGATATTACAAATGACAGTGTTCTCTATGAATTTAAAAGTATTAATATCCTTGAAAATAACGCGGTTATATATACCGTTATTCTTCTAATGGAGGACTCGTACAAGTTCATGGCATATATATTTTTTTTCAGTTACAGGGTCTAGACCTATGCAAGAGGAATTGCAGGAATGATTGATGAGTGTGATGGGATAAAATATTTGAAGTTTTGTTCATATTGTTGGTTAGCCTGTCTGATGAAGTTATTTAAGTCTAAGCAAAGTAGGTTGAAGAGCTGGAGCCTAATTCATTAATTCATTTAGGGAACCTTAACTCGTAAGTGCCTAAAGGTCTATACACCAAGGCAGTTAGGTTCTCGAAAAAACGAAATATCGTACCAGAAATTTATGAGTGGTTCTGAACACCCCTGTACGATCCATGTGCTAGTGTGAACTAAGAAGAATTTTCTCTTGGTCGTAACTTCTTTTAAACATACTGTACTGTCAGACGATGATCTTCCTCCTTTCATAATTGAAGTAATATTTTTATACATTCTAAATATGAATATGTACTACCGATGGTGTTTACTGCACTAATACATAGCAGTAAAAAATATTGTTACAGGTCATTGTAACTGATATAAATAGACGATGGATAAAAGTAACTGTATATCAATATCGACTGAAATTTGCATTGCAATGTTTTTGTCCCTGTGCTCAGCAGGAGTGGTGGTAGGATGACGTGACGTCATCAGGTGGATGGAGTTCTAAATGTCTGAGAACTCGTTTCGACCAATAGTGATTTCTGAAACCATTATGAATATCTTTTCCTCTTTATGAATATTTTTTTCAGTAACTAACAGTACAGCACAACACTTGTTTACATTTCTTATCAGATTCACTTTTGATTGGTCAATAAGCATAAAAAGCTGAATGTAATGGACTCGCTGATTGGTCCACAGAAAACAACACTAGCGCCATCTGTTATCAGGTGGGTAACTTACACCCGCGGTGATCTTAACTATAAGGTCTCGTACGATCGTTTTGTGAATAGCCTTTAGCTCGGTGCTGCCGAAATCGTATGAAACACCTTAGGATATTTACTGAAAGGAGATCTTAAGAGACTGTTAGTAAATATGGCTCCTGTTTACAAAGTAGATGAGTTGCAATTGTAATATTTAGTAGTATAATTATCATGTTTGACCTATAATGTGCATTTGACAGCATCTGTGATATTTAACAGAGGTAAAGTGCAGTAGCGTTTATCGTCTCTCTCTCTCTCTCTCTCTCTCTCTCTCTCTCTCTCTCTCTCTCTCTCTCTCTCTCTCTCTCTCTCTCTCTCTCTCTCTCTCTCTCTCTCTCTCTCTCTCTCTCTCTCTCTCTCTCTCTCTCTGCATGTGTGTTTTTCTCTGACGTTGACTTCTCATCTTGCTAAGAACTGCGGAAGCACTGCAGGCAAATGGCAAAAAGACTTTTGTGAAAATAAGCCAATGTGATCAACTTTTCTTAAAGAAATAAATCAAATTATTATGTTTCTGTGGCCTATTGAGACGCTGTCTTCCTCAATGTTGGGACTCCCTCTTTTCAGATCCCTGGTTCTTCCGTCCTTTTGTATACGTCTATTGTGTTCTTCAGCTCTCTCTCTCTCTCTCTCCTCTCTCTCTCTCTCTCTCTCTCTCTCTCTCTCTCTCTCTCTCTCTCTCTCTCTCTCTCTCTCTCTCTCTTTCAACACATGTTACATATCGGCCATTGGCATACGACACACATATCTTCATCCGGCATAACTCATGCCTTATGTATGCTAGCGGCATGACACATATCTACCACCGGCATAAAACATACCACATATCTACTACTTACTACTCGTGCATACCTCGTTACACGTCGTAATGTTAATGAAACTTATTTTACTTACACAACTCACACAGTCCAAAATACCAAATATTCTCTTTCATTAAACAAACAAACTCATCTTTTACTCTGGTAGAAGAAAGATAAAAAAAAAAGGAAGAAAAAGATGGATATTAAGAAAGGATAAAAAAGGAAGAGGAAGTATGTATTAGGAAAAGGAGAGAGAAAAAAAAGAAAGTAGAAATATCTATTAAGAAAATAAAAGAAAAAAATATATAGTTAGAAAAGAAGAAAAGAGTTTTTTTTTTCCAAATCTGTATAGTCTGACATGCAAACCGAGTGAAACCGGAGGTCCTTCCCGCACGCGAACCCAGACTGCGTCTTTGTTTACGTTCTTGAATCCGAGTCTGTGAGAAATGCCTCGCAGTCTCTCTGTCTCTCTATCTGGCCTGGCTCTTGCTTTCATGCACACATATAAACACATACACACACATAACACACACACACACACACAAACACACACACACACACACAAACATAAACGAAACACACATACACACACACACACACACACACAAACACACACACACACACACACACACACACACACACACACACACACACACATACACTCACACTCACACTCACACAACCACACACATGTACACAAATGACATCTTCATTCCATTCCTTGTGACATCATGGATCCAACCTGATGACCTTTGTATTAGGGTCGGCAAGTATAGGCTCCTTAATATGGCGTGTCTTAATATACTATGATATACTTGTCAATAGTGTTCGCTATTCGAAGTGAATTTAGGGACAAAGACAATGCAGGACACGGAAAGTTGAAATGCCATTCTGTATGATGTATTATTATCTCATGATGTTAGGTTGATGATACGTAACTGTCTCTCGGTCTCTCTCTCTCTATCTCTCTCTCTCTCTCTCTCTCTCTCTCTCTCTCTCTCTCTCTCTCTCTCTCTCTCTCTCTCTCTCTTGTTCTGTCTTTTCTCCCCCCCCCCTCTCTCTCGGTCTCTTTCCCCCCCCTCTCTCTTTCTCCTCTTTATCTCTCTCTCTTCTCTCCTTTCTCTCTCTCTTCTCTCCTCTCTCTCTCTCTTCTCTCCTTTCTCTCTCTCTTCTCTCCTCTCTCTCTCTTTTCTCTCCTCTCTCTCTCTTCTCTCCTTTCTCTCTCTCTTCTCTCCTCTCTCTCTCTTTTCTCTCCTCTCTCTCTCTTCTCTCCTCTCTCCTCTCTCTTTCTTCCATCCCACCACTCCTCCCTTCCTTCCTTTCTTCCTTCTTCCTTCCAGTCCTCCCCCCTCATTATCTTCAGTATGCATGATGTGAAATTATATCGTGAATCTTTAAGATAAAAAAGAACATGATTTAAAAGAGATATTTTCCATCTTCAAAATAAAATGTTAGAAAATATTACGGACAGCAGGATGAAAATCAGAATGAAAAAGAACAAATCACAAAAAAAAAGAATTGAACTTCGAGGAAGAGAAATGAAGCAAGAATTGATAATGAGAAGTCAGCTGTATCAACCCCTCACCCCTCACCCTACCACCACCACCACCAAGACCCTATCCCAACCCATGCCGTCACCCTCTACTTCCCCGGTCACCCCCCCTCCCCTATCCGCTCCTATCATCTTTTCCTCTCCCCCTCCTCCCCTCCCCTTCTCACCTTATCCGCACCCCCCTCCCTACCCCTCTCATCCCCTCCTCCCCCTCCCCCCGTTTCTCCCCAATCTACCCCCCCCCCCTGTCTCCCTCCCCCGTGATTCACCCCCACCGAGGGTCGATACTAGACTAGCTTGTTTATTGGCCCCTCGTGAGCCTTCTGACAGTCACCTATGCGTCCCCGGAGCTTCTCTCTCTCTCTCTCTCTCTCTCTCTCTCTCTCAATTTCTCTCTCTTCCGCTCTCTCTCTCTCTCTTCCTCTCTCTCTTTCTCTCTCTTCCACTCTCTCTCTCTCTCTCTCTATTTTCCTCTTGCTCTTTTTTTTTCTCTTTCTCTCCTCTCTTTCTCTCTCTCTTTAAAGTCTTTGTTGCAAGATGTCAGTTATACATTTTTCTATAATAATTCCCTGTTCATACTTGTTATTGACATTATTGGTTACTGAGTGTGTGCAATATTGCAAACCAATACAAGTACCATGAGATAAAATAGCATGAGGTTTGAAGAACTACAGTATGTACCATACTGTAGTTCTTCAAACCTCATGCTATGTGGCCATGAATGGTTGTATCACATGGCATTCAAAGATGAAGTGCACAAGTGTTCACTTATCTTCTGAACTAAATAGTTTATGTATTTTTTTCCCGCTTCATTTGTTCCTGCTTAACTCTCGAAGCCACATCATCACATCATCTCATTCATGTAATGTGAGATATTTATAGATATTCTTTTATTGCATGTTTTCTGTATTGACTTCAGTCTTCTTGTGATTTTAAGGATTCCTTGAAGGAGGTTTTGATTAGGAAGGAGATCTTAGGAAGAGCTTATCCTTATTTTGTTTTGAAATATGGATAAGCAT
Source organism: Penaeus japonicus (assembly GCF_977035675.1). NCBI lineage: Eukaryota > Metazoa > Arthropoda > Malacostraca > Decapoda > Penaeidae > Penaeus > Penaeus japonicus. Next base: position 17,281,627 of record NW_028234435.1, read on the forward strand.
ACCCTAGAGTTTAGGAAACTGATGATAGGCTAATCTCTTTTTATCTTGTCAAAGTCTGTTTCTTTCTTCATATATATTATTATCATCGTTATCATTTTTAATTATTATGGCGAATTTTAACGTCATTATTGCTATTGTTGTTATCTTCATTATCATTATCACTACATCTATGATTATTCTTATCACTATTATGATTATATTATATTGAGATATTTGTTATAATATTAATATTATTGTTATTGCTATTATCATTGGTATTTTTTTCATCGAAAGAGTTATTAACTTTTTTTATTGTAACTACTATTATTATTGTATCATTATCATTATTAGTATTATCATTATTATCAGTATCATCATTATTACTATTATTTTAACTACAATTATGACTTTTATTATCGTTGCAATAGTTATCGTCGTAACAATAATTAGTATCATCCTTGATATCATGATAATGAATTCCATTATCATCATCATTATTATTACCATTAACATTACATCATATCATTAACACTACTTCCTTTTATTATCATTATTATCATTATTAGTTATGTCTGTTGCTGCAACCACTATTACTACTACTATTTTCATTACTGGTATTTCTATCCGAATCATAAAAAGATAATAGATGTTATGAAATATAATGACTATTATCATAACGTAATAAGGATGTTTATAGTAAGGATAACGGTGTAATTATGAAATGAATAATGATAGCAATAACAATAATGATGATGATCATCATCACTATCACGATAACCGTCATCGTCTTGTATTGTCATCATCGAAATTATTATTATTTTTATATTATTGTTGTTATAATTGTTAGCATTGGCGTTGTCATTATCATTGCTATTATTATTATTATTATTGTTGTTGTTGTTGTTGTTGTTATTGTTGTTGTTGTTATTATGATCATTATTTTTGTTATCATCATTAGTGTTTTTGTTAGAAGTTTCATTGTCACTTTTAGTATTACTAATATTAATAATGTGGTTGTCATTATTGTTCTCACCAAATAAAAACCATCAAGAAAGAAACATAGAAATGCATCCATATCATAAAATAATTCATCATCAGTCTTTATATCACACTAATATATATGGTAATAAATCACCATATGTTTTTACTCTCTCGTGACGCCTCACACACGGGTGAAAATGTGACTTTGACATATGGGATTTTCACATTTATCATCCATATGGGATACGATTGTACTCGCCCTAATTTTATGATAGGACGCGTTGTTTCTGTTATTGTTGCTGTTGTTTGGAAGAGGAGATGGGTAAACATTTTCTTGTTTTGTTAGAGAAAGGAATATAAGCAGGGAGTGGAGTAAATCTTTGCCTTCTAGTTTCTAGCAGATTAGGTGAAATTACGTCTTACTCATTTGTAGGTTCTTTGAGAGGCAGTCTTTTATTAGCAGGAAGAATGTTACAATGACGATTTCCAGAAGTGATCTCCCTTCTTATTTTCCTCTCCCTCTCCCTGTACTTTCGCCTCTACCATTCCTCGTATTCTCTCTCTCTCTCTCTCTTTCTCTCTCTTTTTTTTTCTCTCTCTTTCTCTTTCTCTATCTCTATCTCTCCTTCCCTCCCACCTTCCCTTGTTTTTCACGTTTTTTTGTTTTTGTTTACTTGTTTCTTTTTTACAAGGATAACATGGTGGATTGCGGCGAAAAATAGGGTTTTCTTTTATCAAGCTCTATGGTCTTCGATGTCTTCTCCCCATCGTGGCATTCTGAGTCCCAATTGCCACGTAATTCGTCTGTGGAGGGGGGGGGGGGTGACGTAGGGAAGTGTTACTGTATAGTCATTGTCCTTCGCACCTTACGACTGTCTTATCGGTATGATGGCCATGCCAGTGACAAAGGACTGGGGATATGATGTGTGTGTTTGCATTTTGTGTATCATAGTATGCTATAATATATTGGCTCTTTATAGATATCTTTTATGCTTGGTTATGTATTATCAAAGAAAGACGCCTTAAATCATTCCAGGAATAATGTTACTAACAAGTCATTTGTTTGTTAAATACGGATACAAGTCACCGTAGAGTTTATAAGGTGTGACAACAAATAATGATAAATAGCTATTTTCACAGGGATGGCTGAATTATATAAATTGTATGTGCATATATGTGTGGACACTCACACACACACACGCGCACACGCACACGCACACGCACACGCACACGCACACGCACACGCACACACACGCACACGTACACACACACACACACACATACATACACATACACACACACATACACACAAACACACACACACACACACATATATATGCTCACGCACTCGCACACGCACGCACACGTATATATATACATATATATATATATATATATATATATATATATATATATATATATATATATACATACATACATACATGTGTGTGTGTGTGTATGATGTATGTATATATTCATGTATGTATGCATATATTCATATGTGTATTTACATAGGAACGAATGAATCCGGGAACTGAGAAAATTATCAGGTAAACAGACTGTGAATCTGACGTATTAGTGCGTGCAGAGAAATCAATTTCTAAATGAAACTGTTCATGATCCAAAACCAAAGCGTTTATTTGGCTGGTTGTTTTGTATCCTTTGAATTTATGATCAGTGTAAATCAAAAGGAAAATAAATAATGTCGTTAAAAAAAAAGTAAAAATAAGACTGAAGATAATGTTGGCGTTCTCATTATTGTAGGATGTACCTAGAGGATTATTACCGCCACGTTCATGCATTTTATCGGTAATTGTAGCAAATAGAGGGGGCGTCTCCGGTACGACAACTGCGCGTGCTTCCCAGCGGGCGTACATACGTCTGGAAGCGCGGCGAGTTGCTTTGACACGAAAATAACATAACTTATGACGGGCTGAACGCGGTGTCCCCACTGACCACCCGGCTGTCACAACGACTAAAAATATACCTTAAAAGCTTTCCATAGAGGGCTCTG
>NW_028234435.1:17304600-17307100 GCF_977035675.1 Penaeus japonicus
TAATATGTGTGTGTGTTGTGTGTATATATATTATATATATTTATTTATATATATATATACATATATAATATTATTTTATATATATAGATATATGTATATATTCACACACATTTATATACATATGTGTGTGGTGTCCACTCAACTTATACAATCTCATATAAAATATATATTTAAAATTCACACACAATTATAAATACATACTGGTGTGTGAGTGTGTAAAGTACACATTTTTTCTCACACTCAAAAATACGTTACGCGGATTGACACGAATTTGCCATTGCATAAGTCAAGCAAATTTCAAAAAATGCAGAGAGCATATGAAGGATTACGCTGAAATATCTTGCAATTTGACATTTCGTGATACCTGCTTGACCTTCTTATACGTTGACCTCTGATCAATACATATATCTTTTTTTTAACTGAGTTAATCTTTTCCTAAACACAACCGTGCTAGAATAAACACAACATCATTGTTCTTTATGCTAGGTCAGTGAATTAGTCTCAGTGATTCAGCATGTTTGTAGAAATTATTAAAATGAATTATTATTATTCAAATTATCTGTGATTTTATTGTTGTTGATAAAATGCAAGTCATCGTTTCCAAAGCTTAATATAATGATAATGGACTTCCTTTTTTGGAATAATGTTATAGCAAGACGCAATTCAGTTTAATGATCAGTAAATATCAAATGTTATTTTTAGAGCAAGATAATAATAAAAAAGTTTGATAATAGAAAGTCTGATAATTAATAGAATTAGGTAGATACTTACAATGTAGATTAATTATATTCATTATCATATGTACAGTTATGCACAGTGTTTTGAGTTGAAAGACAATATAAACATAGGTATTACATAAGAACCTTCTCATGTTAGCAATTCCTCTGTATGGTCCACATGTGCCCAGTTAATATTCCATTATTTGCCAATATCCCATGGCTTTTATAGTATACTTTGTTTTCGTGATTCACATTTTTGTGCGATACGTTTTCGTTTTTGTTCCTTCTCTGATGTTTGGTCTCACTCCCTCACTTACTCATTCACTCTCTCTTAGTCACTCACTCACTCGCTCATTCACTTACTCCCTCAGTCAGTCAATCAGTCCTTCTCTCTCTCTCTCTCTCTCTCTCTCTCTCTCTCTCTCTCTCTCTCTCTCTCTCACTCTCACTCTCACTCTCACTCTCTCTCTCTCTCTCTCTCTCTCTCTCTCACACATCTCTCTCTCACACACACACACCTCTCTCTCTCTCTCTCTCTCTCACACACACACACACACACACACACACACACACACACACACACACACACACACACACACACACACACACACACACACACACACATACATACACACATTTTTCCTGTTTATATATCCATAATCACACTCCACGTCCCCTATGTAGCTGCTTTTATTTCTTAAGATCCTTATAAAGATAAGGTCACGCAAGGAGGTGTCCCCAGATATAAGGTCAAGTATTAATGACAAGGTCAGGTCATTGCCGTCGTACTTTTAGCATGGTGTTTGTTGCGGTGATTGTAGAATTTTCTTGCATAAGACAAGGATCTATATTTATGTTGTACATACAATTTGTACAGAGTACATACACATAAATAACAAAACACCTATGGCTGTGTGTGTGTGTGTGTGTGCGCACGCGCGCTTTATGGTACAGATGGCATTTATGACTGATTGGCATTGCTATCTCTGTAGTATATCTCATATTTTTTGTGAAAGAACAAATAATTCCTGAGAAAACCTTCAACACAGAGGTTCCACTAGACTTAATTAGTAATTAATGATCTGAGATTCTGATAGGGGGGTCGAGGCGAGTGGATGTACAAAATAGACATTGCCACAGTACATTTTATTTTTCAGATCTGTTATAGCTTCTCGTAGTCCTAATTGGTGTATTACATATTGGTTGTCATTGGCGCGATTTCCTGCTTGGAAATAATGTCACTTTTCACGACTTGCATAAAATATATATTATATAATACTATACTTGCCACTTCTAGATTATACGCATTTCTTTCGTTTTAAGTGTGGGACACTTTGTATATTTACTTTGAGACGTAACCAAGGTGTTTCACTGTAACTACAACAGAAATCGAAAAAAAAATGAAAAAAAAAATGAATAAGAAAAAATAAAAGCTGTGATGGATAGTCACTTCAAAAAGGAATCAAAAGTGTTGCATGGAAAATGGAAAACGGAGTGGATTCTAAGACCCGAAATTTGAGTTCATGTTTTATTTTTAGAATAATAATACGTCGAGATGGAGATGAACGACCGGACCATTTTCCGTTCAAGAGAGAAAATAAAATGAAAAAAAAGAAAAGAAAAACAGAATGAGAAAAGAAAAACACGAAAGAACAAGAAAATTGATAAGAAACGCCCAAAGCCCCGCCTCTAAAACCAATTCATTAATTAATATTACTAATTACATCGGCAACAACCACGTGGTGCGAGGTCCATTATCCCGATCTTTATGACATGATAAT
>NW_028234435.1:17314600-17317100 GCF_977035675.1 Penaeus japonicus
TTTCTTTCTCTCTCTCTCTCTCTCTCTCTCTCTCTCTCTCTCTCTCTCTCTCTCTCTCTCTCTCTCTCTCTCTCTCTCTCTCTCTCTCTCTCTCTCTCTCTCTCTCTCTCTCTCTCTCTTTCTTTCTCTCTCTCTCTCTCTCTCTCTCCCTCTTTTTCATTTTTTTTCTCTATCTCTCCTTCCACCTCCTAATTCCTCTTTCTCCCCTTGCCTTCTCCCCTTCTTGGCCAAGGTGTGTTATCAGACTTGGAAACCCGTGCTTTACTAAACATAGGAAAATGACCTCTCCTGACCTCGCATGACCTCGGAGTGAACAACTACTTGATCTTTTCATGCTTGGATGACCTGTCTGGAAGCCTCCCATTCGCCCCTCCTCCCCTTCTCTCATCTTTATTCTCTTTTTTTTTTTTTTCTCGTCCCTTATCTTTCCCTTTCGTTCCTGTCTCCTCCTTATCTCTCTTCGCCTTTTCCCTTCCTCCTCCTTCGTCCTTGTCTCTCCACCCTTTCCTCCTTCGCTGTCTCCCCCCACTTCCGATTTCTCCCTCTCCTCCCCACTCCGTCTCTTGGGTCCTTTATTCCCCTACTATAATCTCCCCACTCCCTTCTCCCCCCTCCCCACTTCCTTATTTTCTCCCTCTTTTATCTCCCCTTCCCCATCCCCTTCTCCCACCACTAGCCTTCTATCTCCCTCTTCTCCCTCACAACTCTCCCCTCCTTTCTCCCCCCACACTATTCTCCCCCTTCTTCCTTCTTCCCCCCCCACTACCCCTCTCCCCCTCCTTCCTTCTCCCCTCACTACCTCTTCCCCCCTCTACCCTTCTCAACTCTCCTTCTCCCCCCACTACCCCTTCCCCCTTCTACCCTTCTCTCCTTCTCCCTCCACTACCTCTTCCCCCCTCTCCCCTTCTCCCCCCCCCTCCCCACACACACACACCACTACCCTCTCGTATTACAATAGTCTCTCCGAGCTTAGGAACATCTTAGAATTAAAACGTCTAGCAGCAGCCTTTCAGTATAATTGTAACAAACTAATTGTAACTAATTGTACCTGCGTCGGCATCTAATTACAGTTTGCGTGGTTGATGGTGCGTGTTTGGTGGTGACGCGGTGGTGACTGTGGTGTTGGACGTGGACGCGCGGTGATGACTTAATGTACCGCTGATTTGAACTTGGTGATGGTCACTATATTCCTTAGAGAGTGAGAGAGAGAGGGAGAGAGAGAGAGAGAGAGAGAGAGAGAGAGAGAGAGAGAGAGAGAGAGAGAGAGAGATAAAGAGAGAGAGAGAGAGAGAGAAAGAGAGAGATAAAGAGAGATGGAGGAGAATAGAATGACACAGAGAGGGAAAGAGAAAGAAAGTGAAACAGATAAAATGAAGGAGAGAAAGTGAGAAAGGAAGAGAGAGAAGGAGGGTGGAGAAAGAGATAGATAGATAGATAGATAGATAGATAGATAGATAGATAGATAGAGAGAGAGAGAGAGAGAGAGAGAGAGAGAGAGAGAATGACATAGAAAGAAAGAGACACACGCAAACGGCCATTTGTACCTGTAAACCAAATCTCAATAACACTGTTGATGAAAACCTCAGAACGTTATTGATCTTTCTGACTACGAATGAATTATTGACGACTATAATATGACTGACTCTGATGGTGACTCAACGCCGACTAACTGCAGGGATGACTAACCGTTTTGAGTAAGTGTGATGTCACTGCTTGATGGTGAAGTCGACTGGCTTTGATGTCACTATCGCGGTCGTAGCTTTACAGGTTAATGTGTTAGCGGTTTCACTGTCTTTGGATTATGCAGTGATTGGGATTATGTAGATGATGATGGTCTGTGTAATGATGATTATGACCATAACAAGAGCGATGTTGATGATAATGGTAATAGCATTGGTAATGAGAGGTCATAATGATGATGATCATGACGGTTATGATTATAACAATTACGAGAAAGATAAGAAAAATGAACAGATATCTTAGATGGCTAGTATATATACGTAGATATATACATATTTTTCCCTTTTTTTAATATATCTTTTTATTGGTTTATTAGGAACCTTATATTAAATACACACGCACATACACACACACACACACACACACACACACACACACACACACACACACACACACACACACACACACACACACACACACACACACACACACACACACACACATATATATGTGTATATATATATGTATATATATATATATATATATATATATATATATATATATATACACATATCTTATTTATCAATCTAGTTATTCGTATTCATATTATTTTCACAAGTATACACATACATATCTACGTGTCCAACACCGCCTGCGTGTCCGTGTGAACGTACGTGCAAACAACTCTACCTAATTGACATTCACCTAAACCCCGTCCTTCAGCTGACCTAACCCTCTCCCCTCTCCCCTCTCTCCCCTCGCAGGATGGAGCGGTACGAGAGCCTGGGCGTGGTGGGCGAGGGGTCCTATGGGCTGGTCC
>NW_028234435.1:17329600-17339600 GCF_977035675.1 Penaeus japonicus
GCGAGCATTCACCACTATCAAGACCTCACTCGCCATCACCACCATACCCTGTATTAACCCCCCCCCCCTATAACAGGCGAGCATTCACCACTATCAAGACCTCACTCGCCATCACCACCATACCCTGTATTACCCCCCCCCCCTCTTACAGGCGAGCTGAGCACCCCGCACCGACAGCTGGTGGAGCGGAACCCCATGCTCGCCGGCCTCCGCCTTCCGGCCGCCGCCTCCACGCCCCTCTCGGCCTCCTTCCCCGGCTGGTCCCCTCGCGCCCACGCCTTCGTCTCCGCCTGCCTCTGCCTCGAGCCCGTGTCACGCCCCTCGGCCCAGGAGCTCCTCAACCACGAGTTCTTCACCCACGACGGCTTCCCCGAGACCTTCCTGCCGGTGCTGAGGCAGAAGGTGCAGCAGGAGTTCAGCACCAACGTCCTGCTGGGGATGTCCGGCGCCGGGGGGAGGAGGGGCTCGAGCACGCCCGCTCGGAGGACCCAGGGGCGGAAGGTGACCGGGGGCGGCTCCCCGGAGAGCGTCTACGGCCGGAGCATCGGCAAGGCGCTCCAGCAGCCCACGCCTACGACCACAACGACCACGAGAGCGGAGAACACGACCATCCCCGCCAGGTGAGACGTCGTCGCGTAGTGTAGTGTGGCAAAGACACAGGCGTACACGGGCGAATATTAGAGAGAGAGGGAGGGAAGGAAGGGGAAGGGGAAGGGGAAGGGGAGGGGGAAGGGGAAGGGGAAGGGGAGGGGAAGGAGAGGGGAACAGGAGGGGGAGGGGGAGGAGGAGGAGCAGGAGGAGGAGGAGGTAGTGGAGGAGGAGGAGGTAGTGAAGGAGGAAGAAGAGGAAGAGGAGGAGATTAGGTGAGAGAGGAAAAGAGGATTTCAGGAGAGGAGGAGGAGAGAGGGTGGATAGCCACGAGGGAAAGAGGGAGAGAAAGAGAGAGTGGGAGAAAGAAAGAAAATTAAGTAAATCGGGCACCACTTTTCAATCATCAAAATAATGTATTTTCCAACTTTACCACAACATCCAAAGTCGCTCGTGTCTTTCCCTAACCTGGTTGTGTGTTTTATGTTCACGTCCGTATGTTCGAGTTTTTTCATTGTGTGTTTTTGGGTGACGTGCGGAAGATAATTAGCGATGCAGTGCAAATTAATTAACGTTTGTTCTCTCTCGCTCTCGCTCTCACCCTCTCTCTCTCTCTCTCTCATTCTCTCTCTCTCTCTCTCTCTCTCTCTCTCTCTCTCTCTCTCTCTCTCTCTCTCTCTCTCTCTCTCTCTCTCTCTCCCTCTCCTCCTCCTCTCTCTTCTCTCTCTCTTTCTCCTCTCTCTCCCTCCCTCTCTCTCCTCTCTCTCTCTCTCTCTCTCTCTTTCTCTCTCTCCTCTCTCTCTCTCTCTCTCTCTCTCTCTCCTCTCTCCCTCTCTCTCTCTCCTTCCCTCCTCTCCTCTCTCTCTCTCCCTCTCCCTTTCCCTCTCCCTCCCTCCCTCCTCTCCCTCCTCCCTCCCTCCCCCTCTCCTCTCCCTCTCCCTCTCCTCTCCTCTCCCTCTCCCTCTCCCTCTCCTCTCCCTCTCCCTCTCCCCTCTCCCCCCCCCTCTCTCCCTCTCTCTCTCTCCTCTCTCTCTCTCTCTCTCTCTCTCTCTCTCTCTCTCTCTCTCTCTCTCTCTCTCTCTCTCTCTCTCTCTCCATAAAATAGCGTAATTTCACCACACAAACATAACCTGGTTTTGGGCGCACATGAGACCAATGATGTTCCTCGGTATGACGCTTCACCATATCTAACGCTTCACAATATCATTCCACTTGTATTTTAGACGTAGTAGAATTAAGCATGTCTGTCAAACCATTAAATATTTTATCTTATACAATGCATGACAATCACATCATGCAAATGTCATGCAAGCCTCACTGTAGTCACGTGTTTTCGCTACTTCCCTGCAATGTTCGGTTCGGGTCCGTGACTATGAGGCGGTGTAAACAAACAAGACCTAATGTGCTATCGATTGAACCACTCCGATGTATAAATTCCTGTGTAACATTTCTATTCGGTGTGTCAATAATGAAAATATGTATCGCAAGATACATGTATACGTTCTACTTATCTCTATCTATCTATCTATTTATCTGTCTATCTATCTTTCACTCTATCTATCTATCTATCTATCTCCCTATCTCTCTCTCTCTCTCTCTCTCTCTCTCTCTCTCTCTCTCTCTCTCTCTCTCTCTCTCTCTCTCTCTCTCTCTCTCTCTCTCTCTCTCTCTCTCTCTCTCCCTCACTCCCTCCATCCTTCCCCCCCTCTCTCTCACTTTCCCTCCCTCTACCCCGCTCTCTCCCTCTCTCTCTCTCTCTTGTTGTTACGATGTTGCATCTAAATCGTCCCTCGTCACGTGAAGTATGGCCAGGTGGCGCTCGGATCGAACATGCGAACGCGGCGCCAATGACGTATGAATCCATGAATCCGGATTATCATAGAAAAACGCTCGGGATTTTCCTTGTTTTCGAATATTCAAATGAATGTAGGAACGATTTTAGTTTGTTTCAAAAGTGAAATTATTTTTTTTACGTGTTTATGAAGAATTGCGTGAGGGTAATAGAGTTTTGATAAAAAAATAATTCATTTTTTAATTATTTATGAAACCATCATATGTAAAATCATTGCCTCCCTTCCGGTGTTCACAGTGTGATTGCATGACCATGACTATACCTTTATATCATACGCGAATTTAATAAAAGAAATCTGTACATAAAACAAAACATAAAAAAGGATAAAAAGTCACCGAAGGAAGTCAGAAGGTTAATGAAAAAAAACATGAACAGTTCTTATTCTTACGTCGCAAGAGCCAGGCTGCCAATTAGGAATTTTATGAATGGCATCTCATTTCCATTGACTATTCTCCACTTTCCACCTTAATCACATCCCCTATTACTATAAATTTAGACCTAGATAGATGGATAGATAGACTACATTATCTTTCTGCATGTCTGTGTGCACATAGCGACCCCGTATGTCAGGCACGCATGTCTTAACCCAACTGTGTACATGCTCCAGATCCTCACCCACCAAGCACACACTCCAGACAACAGGCCCCCGCCCGACGGTGTCCTTCGCTTCACTCACGCCCTCGCACAGCAGAGCGGGGGCGTCCATACAGAGCCTAGGGGGCGTGGCCACTTTCACCATGGCGGGAGGAGGGGGCGTGGCTGAAGAGGGGCTTATCCACCCCCTGAGGGAACTGCACGCTGCCAACTCCAACACGACCTCCAATAACAACAACAATAACACGATCGCTCTCACTTTGCACATCACGGGCACAACCAACACGGCGTCGCCCGCACGCACGACCAGGTATGGTGTGGGTCGTGGGTATGGGGGGTAGGGTGGGGTGGAGGGGTGAGAAAGGGAGTTGGGGAGGTTGATTTCCGTTGCACCAATCAACATGTCCAAGCAGATTCGAATAATCAGGAGATATATTTGTTTCTATGTTTGGTGGAGAGACCAGTACGGTTCGAGACACTGAATTCAAATTTTATTATGGTTTGATTGTCTCATGATACTGAGACTGAAGCATAACCATCAGAATTGACTATGCTGTTTTCCCTGATAGAAATGCCATATGCTCTAAAAAGGGTAAGTTAGCAATGCCCTGAGTAGACAAATACTGACAGGATCAGATAGATAAGCAGTTGAAGATGAGTTAGGATTCGGCTTTGTATGTCACTACTTCTGTGTATGAATAACGGTTTCACTCATCGTCATTCCAACACCTCGTTCAGTAAACAACTTCACTTAAGGGATTTTTTAAGCAGTAGAGATAAGTGTAGCATTGTAGTTCTATAAAATGCGATCAAAACCCCCCTTAATTCCATGACCTTTTTCCAGAGCCAGCGACAAGTGTCGAAAGTCGCCGGTGAACATCTGGGGCTCGAGCTTGAAGGCCCGCGGCCAGGGCCTCTGTATCCAGGGCCAGGGCCAGATGCCGGGCCAGGGCCAGGGCCACTGGGACGACGACGACCACTTCGGGGCCATGATCGCCGACGGGCCCCCTTCTTTCACCGCCGTGACCGCCAGCAGCCGCCACCTGGGGGGCGACCTCCCCCGCACTCCCGCAGACCACGCCAGGACCTCCGACATGAGCCGCCATCCCTACACCATCAGCCTGGACCGGACCAAGGAACTCGTGGCCAGAGACTCCCCGTCCTCCTTCAGGGACTTTACCAGAGACCCCCTAAAGGAGATCAAAGACAACCCGCTGCGGGATCCTCTGAGGGACCCCTTGGGCTACAGAGACTCCCTCAGGAGACCCCGGCTGGAGGTCATGGGTTGGGCCAAACCTCGGCTGCTCAACGATGACCTCTCCCTGCCGAACGTCCCGGGAGGTAAAGGTTGCTCATCAGGGGTTCAAGGGAAAACTCTCGTGTTCAAAGTTCTCGTAGATTTTTTAATTCATTGTTGATCAAGAAGATTTTCATATTGAGTAACGTGTAGGTAGTGGCTCTTGGTCGATTGATATAGTAACTAACTATTATTTTTAATGTCGGTCTTGAGTCAATGATACACTGAAACATGACTTTTTCTAGTTTATCTTAAAAACTGAAATAACCAAAACCAGACCAACTTCTCTACCCTCCCGAAAAGAAAAACAAAAACAAAAACAAATCTGAATATAAATGACATCAGAAAAAAAATAAGAAAAACATCCCCAACAAACATAACCAAATCTAACAAGATTACCCCCCCCCCCCCAAAAAAAAAAAAAAAAAAAATCTTGGCCACATATCTTTTTCCTTCTCCTTCTCTCCTCCCTAACTCCCTCCTTCCGTCATTCCATTCTCAGTGACGTCATCGAACACCATGGGCAGCAGCAGCCCCAAGAAGTCAGGGGCAGGGGCAGGGGGCGAGATCGGACCAGGAAGCAGATCCCGAAGAGGGGGTGTAACCATGCCAATACTCAGCAGCATCCAGAGGAGTTCGGCCACGTCTGTGAGTTGTAGTTTTTTTTTTTTTTTTTTTTTTTGGCTCTTGAATTTGTTTCTACAAGTGTCTTTTTTTTATGTCTTCCAATGTCTCTCTCTCTCTCTCTCTCTCTCTCTCTCTCTCTCTCTCTCTCTCTCTCTCTCTCTCTCTCTCTCTCTCTCTCTCTCTCTCTCTCTCTTCCCCTCTCTCTCTCCTCTCCCTCTCTCTTCTCCCTCTCTCTCCCCTCCCCTCCTCCCCCTCTCCCTCTCCTCTCTCCTCCTCTCCTCTCTTCTCTCTCCTCTCCACTCCCTCTCCCTCTCCCTCTCCTTCTCCCTCTCCCTCTCCCTCTCCCTCTCCCTCTCCCTCTCCCTCTCCCTCTCCCTCTCCCTCTCCCTCTCCCTCTCCCTCTCCATCTCCCTCTCTTTCCTAATCGTTTCAAAATTTAGATGGAAAATCGATATACAAATTCGGTGAATAATAAAGTTGAATTTGATGTATTTTTAAGAGATATGTATTTTTAGTGATTTAGTTGTTATTCACCCCTCATTACAGTGTCGCCATTATCAACTTCTTCATTTTGATTTCTTTTAATTCTCCTTCTTATTCTTCAGACGGAATCTACGCCCCCCACCTCACCCTTGGCCAACCTCCCTTACGTGTGAGGTCGTCCTCCAAATGTACATCTCCTGAAGTACCAGTGTCTTCGAGGCCTTCATAGAAAACGGGGTTGTGATGCGTTAATTCCTCATATTAATTCTTCTTTTTTTTCTTTCTTTTTGGCTTTTATGTTCGTTATGTCGTGTTCGTAACGATGATTTGGTTATTGTTGTCTTAACTGGTGATCTTTTCCAGATAAGTTAGAGAGAGATAAATTAAAAAAAAAAATGTTTAAAAAGTGAGACAAAGAGACTCTAAAGAAAGGAAGTTGTGAAAAACGAAGGTTTGTAAACTTTAATGAGTAAGAGAAACTACTCTTGTACACGGAAGTGCGTGTGTTAACTTGTGTTAGACTATTTAGAACGATGTTTGATAAGCTGAAAACAGTCTTACTCGTATCATAACTCAAGCAAGATATGACTTACCTGAGGAAGACGTATGGAAGTGACTGTGTGAGTGAAAAAAAAACAGACATCTTCAGAATGATTAAATCGAAGATCTGACAGTGTTAAGAGGGTTTAAAACGCATATTTGACGGTGAGAGTCATTCGTTTGGCTTTTTGGATACGAGGTATGAAGAAAAACGTGTATATCTATGCCTAAAAGACTTAAAGACTGAAAATAACCAACAAGAAAAAAAAAACTCCTTAATACCTCAAGCTTAACAAGATGATCAGATATGAAATTCAAAACAGTGGTACGTGTTTTTTCTTTTCTTCTCTTTTTTATCAGAGAATATGAAAGTACAAATACCATGTACATGGTATGTCCACAGAACAATGTGTTGAGTGCTGGGTATGTGTTTGGCAGCTTATCAAATGAGATCCTCGGCTAAGTGCGCAAAAAAAAAAATGGAAAATAGCTTAGTTTGGTGAGAGATCTGGCTTTATATTATCAAAAAAAAGAAAGAAAAATAAATAAAAGGGAACCAAAAGTCGAATTTGGTTTAGAATGACAAATGCTTGCATAAATACTTCACATGTTAAGGGAAGTGACGCAAGTTGCATAACCTTTCATAGAAATATGATTATGGCAGTGATGGTATCCAACATTTTCTAGAAATAAGACATAACATTGCCCTCCTGGTAAAGGAAAAAAAATATATATAGACGCTGTTCTCTTGTCTCACATGATTTGAATGAATAAAATAAGAAAATGTCTCATGAGTATGTCCTTTTATTCACTCATACTTAGTGGACTTCTTATGTCTTACCTTATCAATGTGACTTTTGGTGTATTTCGCACAGATGTACTTTGGAAATACAGACAATTCGGTAAACATTCTCACAGAATTCCTTCAGTATTTAGTTTATATAGTTTTTTAAAGATGTTATCCTGAATTTTATTAGTTTCTCTCATTATTATTTTGATCAACATAATCACTATTCTTATTATTATCATTATTATTATTATTTTTTATTATTATCATTATTACTATTCTTATTCTTATTATCATTATTGTTATTATTTTTTTATTATCATCATTACTACTACTTTCATTAATGTTATTGCTATTGTTATTATTATTTTATCATTATTAATTATCGTTACTATTACTGTTATTATTATCGTCATTATTACTATCATTATTATTCTCATCATCATCATCATCATTACTATCATTAATGACACTTTTATTGCTACCACCACAACCACACACTACTACTACGACTAGTAACTACTACTACTATTAGTAGTAATAGCAGCAGTTGTCTTACTGTAGCACTAGATCTGTATAACGACTATTCATCATCATCATCACGGTCATCATTGCTTTTATTACTATGAGTAACAGTTTTGATAAAAGTAATTCCATCATGAATTTTTTTATCTTTTATCATTATCATTATGTCCAGTATCACGATTGCGGTGTCATCATTTTCATTTTTTTTTTATCATGGAGTTCTTTTAATACTGTTGAATTTATTTAATCTCTTTATTCAAGTTCAAATCATCACAATTACACACACACACACACACACACACACACACACACACACACACACACACACACACACACACACACACACACACACACACACACACACGCGCGCGCGCGCGCACAAACACACGCATACTCAAACACAAACAAACACACAAACACATTGTACATAATAAAGAAACAACATCAAAGCACATAACCCCAAGAAATGAATAAAATGCTAAACCCACGAAGCACATTTCTTCAGCTGTCAAGTACAAAATTTTATGTGTGTTTTAATACGTGTCTTTCGTGTACACTACCCCCCCATCCCCCCTCCCCTCCCCTCCCCTTATCCGTCCATTTTGCAATTCAACCGAATCTCAGTGTAAAAAAAAAATATATGAATGAATGTAAAGAAAGAAAAGCTACGGTACAGATGACTTTTTTTTTTTTTTGTAAATAGTCACACATTTTAATTGTTGCTAATGGAGCTTGTATGAATTGGCTCGTTAGCCGTTACCCGCCTCTTACTCGTAAGGAATAATGCTGTTTTTTTGTATTTGTTTGTGTTTTTTCTCTCTCTGTCTCTTTTACTTTCTCTCTCTCTCTCTCTCTCTCTCTCTCTCTCTCTCTCTCTCTCTCTCTCTCTCTCTCTCTCTCTCTCTCTCTCTCTCTCTCTCTCCTCCTTCATATTCTTTAGTTTCTTTTTCCATGTACAAAATGTTTTTGTTTTGTTTTTGTCTACCTTGCTTACCAAACCGCTTCTGTTTTTGTTTTGTTTTAATTGTCATGGCTGTATTATGGAGCACAAATAAAAAAAAACTATACTCCAGAAACTCGTAAAGAGGTCTGTTAATATCCTTAAAAAAAAAATAAAGATATCCCATGCTACTTTTTTTTATTCCGCTGAAAAGTTACAGTGAATACAAAAAAACATAAGCTTCAGACACTGTGATGAGCGTGTATTTACATATGCTGTACATTCGTCATAGATTATACAGTATATATCTATAAATTCATCTTATAATACTATGCTTTGAAAATAAAATAAAAAAAGATAAAAATGTTCGATGTGCTTTTGTTATTGGTTATGTAATGTAAATGAGAGTTTGAGGTATAACTATGATATAAAATTGTGTTTAAAGACCGTGTTATTAGTTTGTGTTTTTCAAAGATTAATCTTGATTTACGGTTAGGGTTAACATGTTGAAACGTGTCTAGTCATGTTAAGCAACTATCTTTAATATGAAAAGCTCTTTTAAGTGATAAAGGTAACTTACATAATCAGAAATTTGTGAATTTGGTGATAAAATTGATGCACAATGAATATCTTAAAAGATAACAACTCACATATTTTAAAAAAATATTTTTGATAATGAGATACATTTTCTCCTGATTATTGATATTCTAATGAAAGAATCAAAGCAACAATTGCTTTAATAACTGGGAGACAAAACGAGTTAGGAAATGAGGATATTACAGAAAATAATTGGACAATGAAAACAAAAAATTAATACTAATGATCTGATAAAAGAATAGAAAGAAATTGTCAACATTTTCAAAAGTAAATGACGGAGAATTAGTAAGAGGTATAAAACGTATTTTTGACAATGTATAAAAAAAAATAGAAATAAATTGTGAAAGAAAATTAACAATAACAAAATGGATAGATAGTACCGATGAGAGAAAACGGAATCCATATTAATATAATAAAATAAAAAGAACTCGTGCCTGAATTTTTCGATGGAAAAGGTTATTTTTTCATCTCATAAACACTAATAATAAGTGAGATTTTTTCTCTCTTATTTTCATAAATTACGCTATAAAAATATATGTTACATCTCTAATAGCCATTATAAATAATAATCAAGAAACCCCATGCATTATATTTTGATTTGATTATGACCTTATTCATGTAGAAATACACGTAAGTTCCTTATTTATGAATTAATATTACATGAAGGAATACATGAAACCATGAAATTTCTAAAAAGAAATGTTATTTAAAAAAAATTGACTTCGTTTTTTTCTCAAATGATGATTATTATTATTATTATTTGCATCTAAAATTCTTCTATAATTAAGAAGAACTCAAGCTTCGCAAAATTTCATGGATTCCTTTCGACTTTTAAGCCTTTATTAAACTCTACTAAAAAAAGAGATGCAGAAATGGTAAATGTTCAAATTTCTATTAATCTATTCATTGACTCATTTACTGAGAAATGGGAAAAAAATATGAGCAACAATAAGAAAATGTAAAGAAATGAAAAAAAAAAACGTTTTTACAGGACGGAGAGATGCGTGTGATGGATCAAGGAGGGAAAATATTGCGAATGAAAAGGAAGGAATAAGGAAGAGAAGAGAAGAAGGGGGGATGGGATAATGGAGAGCACAAAAGAAAATGAAAAACAAAATGATCTGAAATATCCCATGGAGTGAAAACGATGGATGAATTTTGAGATACTTG
>NW_028234435.1:17389600-17399600 GCF_977035675.1 Penaeus japonicus
GATTATCTATCTATCTATTTCTATCCATCTATCTATTTGTCTATCTATCTATTTGTCTATCTGTCTATCTGTCTATCTATCTATCTATCTATCTATCTATCTATCTATCTATCTATCTATCTATCTATCTATCTATCTATCTATCTATCTATCTATCTATCTATCTATCTATCTATCTATCTATCTATCTATCTATCTATCTATCTATCTATCTATCTATCTATCTATCTATCTATCTATCTATCTATCTATCTATCTATCTATCTATCTATCTATCTATCTATCTATCTATCTATCTATCTATCTATCTATCTATCTATCTATCTATCTATCTATCTATCTATCTATCTATCTATCTATCTATCTATCTATCTATCTATCTATCTATCTATCTATCTATCTATCTATCTATCTATCTATCTATCTATCTATCTATCTATCTATCTATCTATCTATCTATCTATCTATCTATCTATCTATCTATCTATCTATCTATCTATCTATCTATCTATCTATCTATCTATCTATCTATCTATCTATCTATCTATCTATCTATCTATCTATCTATCTATCTATCTATCTATCTATCTATCTATCTATCTATCTATCTATCTATCTATCTATCTATCTATCTATCTATCTATCTATCTATCTATCTATCTATCTATCTATCTATCTATCTATCTATCTATCTATCTATCTATCTATCTATCTATCTATCTATCTATCTATCTATCTATCTATCTATCTATCTATCTATCTATCTATCTATCTATCTATCTATCTATCTATCTATCTATCTATCTATCTATCTATCTATCTATCTATCTATCTATCTATCTATCTATCTATCTATCTATCTATCTATCTATCTATCTATCTATCTATCTATCTATCTATCTATCTATCTATCTATCTATCTATCTATCTATCTATCTATCTATCTATCTATCTATCTATCTATCTATCTATCTATCTATCTATCTATCTATCTATCTATCTATCTATCTATCTATCTATCTATCTATCTATCTATCTATCTATCTATCTATCTATCTATCTATCTATCTATCTATCTATCTATCTATCTATCTATCTATCTATCTATCTATCTATCTATCTATCTATCTATCTATCTATCTATCTATCTATCTATCTATCTATCTATCTATCTATCTATCTATCTATCTATCTATCTATCTATCTATCTATCTATCTATCTATCTATCTATCTATCTATCTATCTATCTATCTATCTATCTATCTATCTATCTATCTATCTATCTATCTATCTATCTATCTATCTATCTATCTATCTATCTATCTATCTATCTATCTATCTATCTATCTCTCTCTCTATCTATCTATCTATCTATCTATCTATCTATCTATCTATCTATCTATCTATCTATCTATCTATCTATCTATCTATCTATCTATCTATCTATCTATCTATCTATCTATCTATCTATCTATCTCTCTATCTATCTATCTATCTATCTATCTATCTATCTATCTATATATCCATCTATCTACCTGTCTATCTATCTATCAATCAATCTATCTATCTATCGATCGATCTATCTATCTATCTATCTATCTATCTATCTATCTGTCTGTCTATTTATCTATCTATCTATCTATCTATCTATCGATCGATCTATTTATCTATCTATCTATCTATCTATCTAAGAGCTAGAGAAAGAGAGAAAAAGAAAAAACTTTTCCACATCACCTGAAACTAAAAGCCAAACACACTATGTACCCCCCCCTCCCCCCCCATCACATTCTCCTACAAACTCAACAAATTCCCTCCAATAAAAGAATAATCAAACTCAACTCCCTATAAATCCACAAACGATATAATCACAAAAAAATCAAGACTCATACTTAAAGTAAAAAAAAAAGTAATAATAATAATTTAAAAAAAAAATGACAGACATAACATGACGGTTCCGGAAGCGGAGAGTCATGCAAAGTCGGGAAGCTGACGAAGATTTCTTGGCGCTTAGTCAAAGTCATGCAGGATTTCCTTGGCTTCCTTTTTTCTCCCTCTCTTCTTATTTATCTCTTCTTCTCCTTCTTATTCATCTCTTCTCCTTCTTATTCATCTCTTGTTCTCCTTCTTCTCTTCTGCTCCTCCTCTTGTTCTTCTTCTTCTCATCTGATTTTTATCCTCTATTTTTCTTTTTTTATTCTTTATTTCTCCTCTTGTTCTTCTCCTTCTCTTGTTCTTATGCTTCTCTTTTTTTCTTCTTCTTTTTCTCTTCTCTTCTTGTTCTTCCTGTTCTTCTCCTTCTTGTTTTTGTTCTTCTCTTTCGTTGCTATTTTATGTATAGGTCTTTTTTTCTTCTTTTTCTTCTTCCTTTCTTTGTCTTCTTCTCCCTTCTTCCTTACTTCTATTTTGTCATTGCTGCTGTTCTTCTTCTCTTTCGTTCTGGTCTTCTTGGTTCTCCCTTTTCCTCATCTTTCTCTTTCTTCTTCTTTTTTCTTTTCTTATCCTCTTCGTCTTACTAGATCTTCCTCTCTTCTCTATTTCTCCTTCAATATTTTTTCCTCTCTGTTATTCTTCCTTCTCTCAATCTGCTCCTTTCTTCGTCTCTCTCTCCTCTTTCTTTGTTTATTTTCTCTCTCTGTAGCCCCCCCCTCCCCCTCCCCCACACATTCCCTTTCTCTTGCTCTTTATTTGCTCTTTTCCACTGCTTCCTTTTTTCTTCTTCCTTATTCTCTTCCTCCTCTTCTTCCTTCTACTCTTCCTCTTCTTCTTCCTTATTCGCTTCGTCTTCTTTTCCCTCCTCTTCCCCCGTCTCATTTTCCGTCTTCCTCTTATTTTTTCTTCTCCTCTGTTCCTTCATCCTCCGACCTCTTTATATATATTTCTTCCTCTTCTCCTTCATCCTTCCCTTCCTTCTTATCTTCTTACACCCAGTCATCCTTCTCTGTTTCTTTTTTTCTTCTTCCCCTCTTCCATCTCTTCCAACTTCCCCTTCTACTCCTCCTCTCCTCTCATTTTCTGATGTTTCTCTTTACTGTTATCACTTTCAAAGGTTTCCTTCCCTTCTCATTTATGTACTTCCTCTTCCTCCTCCTCCTCCTCCTCCTCCTCCTCCTTTTCCTCCTCCTCCCTACCCTATCCTCCCTCCCCCACACACACATTTCTCCTCCTCTTCCTCGTCATCTCCCTCTTTCGTGTCACTCCGGAGAAAGAGAGAGAGAGAGAGAGAGAGAGAGAGAGAGAGAGAGAGAGAGAGAGAGAGAGAGAGAGAGAGAGAGAGAGAGAGAGAGAGAGAGAGAGAGACAGAGAAACAGAGACAAAGACAGAAACAGATGGAAAAAAAGAAAGACAGACAGGCAGACATCAACAAAGAAAGATATACAGACATACAGGCAGACAGAAAGACAAACATACAGACAGATAGACAAGGAGACAAACAGAGATAGAGAGATGAGATCACAGAGAGAGATAAAATCAAATAAAATGCAAGGAAATCAACTAACGGAGCCGCTCTTATCACTGTGCAATAATGATATGCAAATCACTTAGTAAAAGCTATTACACGATTTGCGATAAGAGTTTTCGTCGGATAAATGTGGTGGTGGTGGTGGTGGGGGGGGGTGATGGCGAATGAAGATCAATATAAAAGGGGAAAAAGTTGCGAATTAAAAAGAAGAAAAGAGAACGAAAATGATTTTTTCTTACATTTAATTATAATCTAAATAAAAATATTAAAGTAAAAATTTTTTAAAGAATGATTTAAGGATTAAGGTTTAATGAAATAGAGGGGAAAAGAAAAAAAACACAAAAGAAAAAAAAAAAGAGAGGAAGAGGGGAGGGAGGAGGGGAGAGAGGGGCGGGGAGAGGAAGAGGAGGGGAGAGATAGATAGATTGGGGGAGAGAGAGAGAGAGACAAAGAGATAGAGATAGAGAGAGAGAGATAGAGAGAGAGAGAGAGAGAGAGAGATTGGAGGGAAAGAGAGGAGAGAAAGAAACAGAGATAAACAAACAAACAAACAAACACAAACAGACAAACAAAATAATATCCCACAGAGACAAAACCAAATAAGACAGAACAAAGACACAAACCCAAAGACACAAAAGACAACCAGACAAACAAACACAACACAACGTCCAGAGTCCAAGGCCATCTATAAATACCAGGAAAGTGATCGACCTTCGTTTTTCTGTAAACATGTCTTTTCCATTTTTACTTTAGAGAAGAAAATTTGGAAATTAAATTCTCCAAAATAACGACATTAGAAATGATAGGGTGAGGATGTGGTGATAGTGAGGATGTGGTGATAGTGAGGGTGTAGTGATAGTGAGGATGTGGTGATAGTGAGGATGTGGTGATAGTGAGGATGTGGTGATAGTGAGGATGTGGTGATAGTGAGGATGTGGTGATAGTGAGGATGTGGTGATAGTGAGGATGTGGTGATAGTGAGCATGTGGTGATAGTGAGGATATGGTGATAGTGAGGATATGGTGATAGAGTCGAGGCATGTTGGTTGAGGAGGATATGTATAGGTGAGCAGTGAGCATGTGGTGATAGTGAGGATATGGTGATAGTGAGGATGTGGTGATAGTGAGGATGTGGTGATAGTGAGGATGTGGTGATAGTGAGGATGTGGTGATAGTGAGGATGTGGTGATAGTGAGGATGTGGTGATAGTGAGGATGTGGTGATAGTGAGGATGTGGTGATAGTGAGGATGTGATGATGTGGTGATAGTGAGGATGATAATTATTTTCTTTGTTATCATTGTTGTTGTTATTATTGTTGTGGTGATGATTATAGGCTTGATGATAATGATAGTATTGAGGATGATACTGATACTAGTCATGACAATGATATAGTAATGATGATAGTAATGATATTGTTATGATGATGATAATGATAGTGATAACAATGGCAATGATAAAGATAACAATCATGATAATAATGATAATAACAACAATGATAGTAATAATGATAATAATGATAATAATGGTGTTGATAATGATGATGATAATAGTCATGCCAATGATGGTACCAATAATGATGATATTTATGATAACAAAAATAATAATGATGACGATGATGATGATAATAGTAATGACATTATGATAATGATGCTGGCAACAATAATGATAATGATGATGATGATGATAATGATAACAAAACGATAATAACAAATGAATGATGATAACAAAAATGATGATGATGATGATGATTTAAAAAAATACATAATGATAACAGTGCATTATGATAATAATTATGATAATAACAATAATAACGATAGTGACAATAATAATGATAATAATAATGATAATGATGATAATAATAATGATAAAAACAGTAAATTATGATAATAATAAATGATAATAATAACCATAATAATCCAAATAATAACAGAAAGCATAATAAAACACTTGAATGAAAAATAAAGAGGGAAGGGATGTCAAACGAGAAAGGAATTAATAAACGGAAAAAAATATAAAACTTGATTATGATGATATTGGATTTCCAGTCTTCTCTTCCTATTTTTTTTATTATCATCATCATCATCATCATCATCACCGCAATTGCAAACACATCTTTTTATTCATTCATATAAGATCAAGTGTTGAGATCTGCAAATTCTTTTTTTTTTTGTTTTTCTTTGTCAAGATCTTTTCAATTCATTATTTTTTTCACTTCCATTTTTGTTTGTTTATTTCTTTTTCGTCTTGTGAAAGCCTTAATTGAAATGCACGACGAGCAGGAAGTTTAATTAGTATGTATTTTCAAACGAAGATAAGAATTTATGATTTTGTTTTATTTTATTTCATAGACGGATATGAAGAGAATGAAAAACAAAAAGAGGGAGGAAGAAGGGAAGTGGGAGAGGGAAAGAGAATGAGAATGGGATGGGGGAGGGAGAGACATAAACAGAAAGAGAGAGAGAGCACGAGAAAAGATAAAGAAATATAAAAAGAAAAGGCGAAACAGACAGAAAAAAACAGACAGATAAAGAAAAAAAACAATGATAATGATAATAATATACGCGAACCGACGATCCGTCATAACAAACAGACTTTCACATTAACTTTTTTTTTATAATCATTTTTTTTTTTTTTTTAATGTTATCTCAAAGAGCAACGATCATTTCCTGGCAGGACTTCCAGGGTCCTGAAAACAATGCCATATTCAAGACAATATTTTGCAGCTTAATACACAGGAATTCTTTTTAAAGACTTCTAAGATTTCCCTTTCTCTCTCTGTTTCTCTCTCTCTCTTTCTTTCTTTCTTTCTTCTTCATCTCTCTCCGGAGCTCTGCGCTCTCTCATCTCTCTCTCTCTCGCTCTCCTCCGTTCGCGTCTCCTCGTGCGTCTCTCTCTTTTGTTCGCTCTCTCGCTTTCTCTCTCCTCGCTCTCTCCTCATTTCTCTCTCTCCTCTCTCTCAATTTCTCTCTCTCTCTCTCTCTCTCTCTCTCTCTCTCCCCTCTCTCTCTCCTCTCTCCCTCTACTCTCCTCTCCCCTGCTCTCATTCTTCTCTCTCTCTCTCTCTCTCCTCTCCTCTCTCTCCTCTCTCTCTTTACCCCCTCTCTCTCTCTCTCTCTCTCTCTCTCTCTCTCTCTCTTTCTCTCTCTCTCCACTCTTCTTATTCATCTCTCTCTCTCTCTCTCTCCTCTCCGCTCTCTCTCTCTCTCTCTCTCTCTCTCTCTCTCTCTCTCTCTCTCTTTCTCTCTCTCCTCTCTCTCTCTCTCCGGCTCTCTCTCTCTCCGCCCCTCTCTCTCTCTCATTTCTCTCTTCCTCGCGCTTCTCTCTCTCTCTCTCTCTCTCTCTCTCTCTCTCTCTTCTCCTCTCTCACTCTCTTCTCCTCTCCCCCCCATCCTCTCCTCTTCTCCCCTCTTCCTCCACTCTCTCCCTCACCTCTCTCCTCCCTCTCATCTCTCTCTCTCTCTCTCTCTCTCTCTCTCTCTCTCTCTCTCTCTCTCTCTCTCTCTCTCTCTCTCTCTCTCTCTCTCTCTCTCTCTCACTCTCTCACTCCATTTCTTCTGCTGGGCCTCCCTCTAAACTCCGACCCTCTTCCATCACTCGCTGTGCCAATAAAAAAGGGACTTTCGCCCATCCATCCCCGAATCTGAAAGGGCGAAAAGGGGGAGGCTAAAAGCGAAAAGGGGGGGGGGGGCTATAACATGGGGAAAATATATATATAAGGCGAGGAGAGAGAGAGCGAGGGAGGGAGGGAGGGAGAGAGAGAGAGAGAGAGAGAGAGAGAGAGAGAGAGAGAGAGAGAGAGAGAGAGAGAGAGAGAGAGAGAGAGAGAGAGAGAGAGAGAGAGAGAGAGAGAGAGAGAGAGAGAGAGAGAGAGAGACAAAGCGAGAGAGAGAGAGAGAAAGCGAGAGAGAGAGAGAGAGAGAGAGAAAGCGAGAGAGAGAGAGAGAGAAAGCGAGAAAGAGAGAGAAAGACTTAGAGAGTGTCAAAAAAAAAAAAAAGAGAGAGAAAAAAAGAAAATAGGGAGAGCGACATACACACATACGCAGAAAGCAAAAAAAAAAAAAAAAAAGGAAAGAAAAGAATATCTACACATATTCTATTTTGTCGCCGACCATTTCTTAGCTTGATCTCGTAACATGTCTTCCGCGATAACTTCAGCTCACAGTCCGCCCGGAATAGATCTCTCTGAGCAATAACTTCGCCTTCGACTTCGACTTAAGTTCTTGCTTTGTTCTTCTTGTTCATGCTGTTCTTTCGATTCTCTTGGTCTTTCGAAGCATTTTGTTTGATTGTCGGACTTTGTGTCAATGTTTTTATTTTTTTTGTTTGTCTTTATCTTTCTCTGTCTCTGCCTTTCTCTGTCTCATTATTTTGTTTCTGTGTTGTTATCTTTGTGTTTTTTTTTCTGTCTCTGTTTCTCTCTGTCTGATTACTTTGTTTCTGTGTTGTTATCTTTGTCTTTTTTTCCCTGTCTCTGTCTTTCTCTGTCTCATTATTTTGTTTCTGTGTTGTTATCTTTGTCTTTTTTTCTCTGTTTCTGTCTACTCTGTTTCCGTCTCTCTCTGTCTCATTACTTTATTTCTGTGTTGTTATCTCTTTGTCTTTTTTCTGTCTGTTTCTCTCTGTCTCATTACTTTGTTTCTGTGTTGTTATCTCTTTGTATTTTTTTTCTCTCTCTGTCTATCTCTGTCTCATTACTTTGTTTCTGTGTTGTTATCTCTTTGTCTTTTTTCTCTCTCTCTGTCTATCTCTGTCTCTCTCTGTCTCATTACTTTGTTTCTGTGTTGTTATCTCTTTGTCTTTTTTATCTCTCTCTGTCTATTTCTGTCTCTCTCTGTCTGATTACTTTGTTTCTGTGTTGTTATCTCTTTGTCTTTTTTTTCCTGTCTCTGTTTCTGTGTTGTTATCTCCTTGTCTCTCTCTGTCTGTCTCTCTCTTTCTTTCTCTCTCTCTCCTCTCTCTCTTTTTTTTTCTTCTCTTTTCTCTCTCTCTCTCTCTCTCTCTCTCTCTCTCTCTCTCTCTCTCTCTCTCTCTCTCTCTCTCTCTCTCTCTCTCTCTCTCTCTCTCTCTCTCTCTCTCTCTCTCTCTCTCTCTCTCTCTCTCTCTCTCTCTCTCTCTCTCTCTCTCTCTCTCTCTATGTATATTTATATATATATATATATATATATATATATATATATATATATATATATATATATATATATACATATGCATATATACACACACACACATATATACATATACTGTGCACACACACACAGAGACACGCACACGAATCCCCAATCCTAATCAAACCAGACAAGACAAAGAATTCCCTCCAAGGAACGGAGAGAGAAGCAAAGCAGGACCAAAACAAATCCCAGGCAAGTAATCCCCCGAGGATTTACTTCCTGGAGCAAAATCGCCGACTGGATTGCTTTCGAATCACCGATGCAGTCGAGCGTCGCCTTCAGCTTGACATTATTCACGGCTCATTAGCATAACTTATGAAGAGGAAATGTTGCAGGGCGCTCGTCCCTCTTGCAATGCTTGTATCAATTTCTCTCACTCTCTCTTGAGCATTCCCTCACTTCTTTTTTGTTCTCGTTTTCTCGCTCTTGCTTTTTCTTTTTCTTTTCTCGTTCTCTTGCTCTCGCTTTTTCTCTTTTAGTTTTTCATTTTATCTCTCTTTTTCTCTATTTTTCTTCTTTTCTCGCTCTCGCTTTTTTTTCTCGTTCTCTCGCTCTCTCTTTTTCTCCTTTTTTCTCTTTATCTCTTTTAGTCTTTCATTCTATCTCTCTTTTTCTCTTTTTTCCTTGTTTTTTCGCTCTCGCTTTTCTCTTTTTTTTCTCTTTATCTCTTTATGTCTTTCATTCTCTCTATTCTCTATTTCTCTTTCTTTCTCTCTCTCTCTCTCTCTCTCTCTCTCTCTCTCTCTCTCTCTCTCTCTCTCTCTCTCTCTCTCTCTCTCTCTCTCTCTCTCTCTCTCTCTCTCTCTCTCTCTCTCTCTCCCTCTCTCTCTCTTCCTCTCTCTCTCTCTTTCTCTCTCTCTTTCTCTCTCTCTCTTTCTCTCTCTCTCGCTCTCTCTCTCTCTCTCTCTCTCTCTCTCTCTCTCTTTCTTTCTCTCTCTCTCTCTCTATCTATCTGTCTCTCTCTCTCGCTCTCTCTCTCTTTCACTCACTCCCACCCTCCCTCCCTCTATCTATCTCTCTTTCCCTCCCTCCCTCCCTCCACTCTCTCTCTTTCCCTCCCTCCCTCCCTTCCTCCCTCCCTCCCTCCACTCCCCCCTCACTCACTCACTCCTGCCCTCCCTCCACTCCCTCCTTCCTTCCATTCCCCCACTCCCTCCCACCCTCCCTACCTACCTCTCTACTCCTCAGTCTCGTCCAAGCACACTAACTTCTCCCTTTCCCCCTTTTATCCCTCTGGCTCCATCACCCTCACTCCTTCCCTCCACCATTAGGATAAGCCATGACAGATTTCCTTCAACGTATTTCCGGTCACGTGGACTTCCAGACTCTTTGGAGAGGTTTTGGATTTTTTTTTTTTTTTTTTTTTTTGAA
>NW_028234435.1:17429600-17432100 GCF_977035675.1 Penaeus japonicus
ATATATATATATATATATATATATATATATAAATATAATAATTATTATATTATATATATATAATATATATATATATATATATATATATATCACTTATTCTCTCTCTCTCTCTCTCTTTCTCTCTATTTCTCTCTGTTCTTTTCTCTCTCTCTCTCTCTCTCGCTTTCTTTATCTCTCTATGTTCTCTCTCTCTCTCTCATCACTCTCCTCACCACCCTCTCATATCTCTCTCTCATCGCCTCTCTCTCTCTCTCTCTCTCATCTCTCTCTCTCTCCTCTCTCTCTCTCTCTCTCCCTCTTTCCCTCTCTCTCTCTTTCCTATCTCTCTCTCTCTATCTCCCCCCCCACCCCTTCTCTCCTCTCGCGCTCTTCTCTCTCTCTCTCTCTCTCTCCTCTCGCTCTCTCTTTACTTACCCCTCTCTCTCTTTCTCTCTCTCTCTCTACACCCCCCCCCCTCTCTCTCTCTCTCTCGCTCTCTCTCTCCTCTCTCTCTCTCGCTCTCGCTCTGCAGCTCCCTCTTCTCTCTCCTACTCTGCTTTCAAATCTCGGCACTCCTCTCATCTCTTTCCTCTCATTCTTCTCATTCGTCTCGTGCGTCCTATTCTCTCTCTCTCTCTCTCTTCTCTCTTCTCTCTCTCTCCTCCTCTCTCTCTCTCTCTCTCGCTCTTTCCTCTCCTTTCCTCTCTATCTCTCTCTATTCTTTCCCCCTCTCTCCTCTCTCGCTCGCTCATCGCTCTCTCTCTCTCTCTCTCTCTCTCTCTCTCTCTCTCTCTCTCTCCCTCTCTCTCTCACACTCTCTCTCTCTCTCTCTTTCCATCTCTCTCTTTCTCCCCCCTTTCTCTCTCTTTCTTCCCCCCCCCCTTTCTCTCTCACTCTCTCTCACTCTCTCTCTCTCTCTCTCTCTCTCTCGCTCTCTCTCTCTCTCTCTCTCCTCTCTCTCTTCTTCGCTCCTCCCTCTCTCCCTCGCTCCTCTCTCTTACCCTCTCTCTATTTCTCTCTCTCTCTCTAACTCCCACCCCTCCTCTCTCGCTCTCTCATCCTCTCTCTCTCTCTTCCCACCTCCTCTGCTTTCCCCTCTCTCTCTCATTCTCTCTCTCTCCTCGCTATCTCCTATCTCCCCCCCCCCCTTCTCTCTCTCTCTCTCTCACTCTCCCCTTCACTCTCTCTCGCCTCTCGCACTCTATGCTCTCTCTCTCCTCCTCTCTCTCGCTCTCGCTCTCTCTCTCTCTCTCTCTTTACCCCTCTCTCACTTTTCCTCGTCTCCTCTCCCCCTCCCCCCTCCCCCTCTCTCTCTCTCTCTCCCTCTTTCCCACACCTCTCTCTCTCTCTCTCTCTCCCTCTTTCCCAAACCTCTCTTTCTCTCTCTCCCTCTTTCCCAAACCTCTCTTTCTCTCTCTCTCTCTCTTTCCCAAACCTCTCTTTCTCTCTCTCTCTCTCTCTCTCCCGTCTCTCTCTCTCTCTCTCTCTCTCTCTCTCCTCTCTCTCTCTCTCTCTCATCACGCTCTCCTCATCTCTCTCTCTCTCTCTCTCTCTCTCTCTCACTCTCTTTTCTCTCTTTCCTTCTCTCTCTTTCCCCCTCCATCTTCCCTCCCCCCTCTCTCTCTCCTCTCTCTTCCTCCTCCTCTCTCTCTCTCTGTAACTATTTTTTATACGATAGATCTCTGCACTAATTGTTTTATATTTATTCGACCACATACGCATATAGACATACATATACTTACGCTCGTGCTTCATCTATCTACTACTCCCTCTCACGCTAACGTAATATTGTTGTTTTTGTCTTTTCCTTTGCAAGAGCATGTATTGAGCAACACTTAACTCATCACATTCCAAATGTTCAAAAGTCCACATCGGAAACACCTTGAACACACATCTCCTGAGGACAAGTCCACACAATGTGGTAGAGAGTCTCCTCTCGGTAGCAGAGACAACACCTCGCTCCACTCGAGGAGGAGCATCCCTCACTTCCAACGTCCACTGTCAAGTTTAGCAATAAACCAAGAAAGCTGTTCCGCCTTGGCCGTGTTCTTCACACCCTAGGGCTAAACGTTAACCCACATACAAGCAGTGTCCAAAACCCGGAAACACTGTTTAGACTCTCTCTCTCTATCTATCTATCTATCTATCCTATCCTAATCATCTCTTTCCCACTTCCCCTCTCTTTCCTCTATCTCTCTCCTCATCTCTCTCTCTCTCTCTTATTTCTCTCATCTATCTATCTATCTCTCTAATCCTATCTTGCTATCTCTCTCTTTCCCCAGCTCTTTCTCCTCTCTCTCTCTCTTTCCCTCTCTCTCTCTCTCTATCTTTTCCCCTCTCTCTCTCTCTCTCCTCACTCTGTCTCTCTCCCTCTCTTCAGCTCTCTCTCTCTCGCTCTCTCTCTCTTCTTTTCCCTCTCTCTCCCTTTTCATCCTCTCTCTCTCCCTTTGCCCTCCTCTCTCTCCTTCTCTACTCTCCATCTCTCCTCTCTCCTCTCTCTCTCTCTCCTCTCTCTCTTCTC
>NW_028234435.1:17459600-17469600 GCF_977035675.1 Penaeus japonicus
TTTGGGATATTAAGATAGAGATGATTGTGTATACTGGTGGATTGATAGTTAGTGTGATAGAGTTAGATTTAGATTGAGATATAGAGGGTTTTAGAGATTATATATCTTCGAGAGAGAGATTGGATAGAGTTAGGTTAGATAGTTAGAGATTATATATAGTGTTAGATTGTTGCGAGGTTGGATTTGAATATATAGCTATAGTTGATATATAGAGATTATATTTTTGATATATATAGGGTAGGATATGGGTATTGTTGAAGATTATATTTTTCGTGATCTATGTTAGTTTATATAGTAGAGAGATTGTGTGATTAGGATTATACGAGATAAACATAGAAGTTATATTTGAGTTATATATTTTTAGATATAGATTTATATGGTATATATTACAGAGAGGATATATATTTTATATGGATAATTTATATGGTGTGATATTTATGGTGATATATAAAGAGAGATATAATTTATATTTCTAATGGAGTTATAGATTAGATAGATATATTTATAGATATATAGTGGAGATATTTATTTGAGATGAGTTTTTTTATATTTTATTTATATATATATTATATATGTATATAGATATTTAGATATTTATATAATATTTGTGTGTGGGTGTGTGTTTGTGTGTGGGTGTGTGTGTGTGTGGGTGTGTTTGTGGGTGTATATATATATAATTATAGATATATATATATATATATATATTTATATTTATATATTTATATATATATAAGATATTCTATTATATGTATATTGTATAATTTTTATATATATACATATATAGAGAATTATTATATATAAATTTATATATATAGAATTTATAATGTGGGTGGGTTTGTGTGTGTGTGTGTGGGGGGTGTGTGTGTGTGTGGGGTGTGTGCGGGTGGGGGGTGTGTGGGTGAATGGTGGGGTTTTGCGTGTGAGTTGGGTGGGTGTGGGGGGGTGTGTGTGTGTGTGGGGGTGGGTGTGTGTGGGTGTGTGTGTGTGGTGGGGGTGTGTGTGTGTGTGGTGTGGGTGTGTGTGTGTACATGTGGTGTGTATGTGTTGGGTGGTGTAGGTGGTGTGTGTGTGTGTGTGCTTGTTTTGTGTGTGTGTGTAGTGTTCGGGTGTGTGGGCTGGTGTGTGTGGTGGTGCGTGTGTGTGTGGGGGTGGGTGTGTGTGTGTGTGTGTGTGTGTGTGTGTGGTGTGTGAGTGTGTATTTGTGTATATATATACATATAGATATATTTATTATATATATATATAGTATATATATATATTATTCTGATGTACATATTACATATAATTAGGTATATATAGATAGGATAGTAGATAGAATAGATAGATAGATCGATGATACACTATATAAATATATAATTTTTATAATATACTATGATATGTTTATGAATATATAATACACACACACACACACACCATTCATCATATATTATATATATTATATTATATATATTATTATATATATATATTATAATATATATATATATATATAATATATTATATATACCTATATATATTATATATATATTATTATATATACTATTATATTTTTCTTTCTATATATATAAATATATATATTGCATATTATATTTATTATATATTATATTATATTATATATATTATTAATTATATATATAAATATATAAACATATATATGAATGTTTTGTATAAACTGAAAAAAACAATAGACATAAAGTATCTTGCATGAAACGTGCGATGCAACATGCATGAAAAAGACCTACAGAAATGATATGCAAATGGGCGTGAACAGGGGGCGAAAGGGAGGAGGAGGCAGGCACCAAAAAACTACAGTGGTAGAGGAACTTGGCGGCGAAGGGGACGAGCAGAGATGAAGAAGGGAGAGAGAGACATCTTGGTGGTGTGGTGTTTATTGCGATGAGGGCGAAGGGGGAAGGATGGAGGGAGAATAGGGGAGGAGGATGGAGGGAGGGATAGGGAGGGATGAGGAATCGTGGGGTTAGAGGAGGGGTAAGGAGATAGGTAGAAGAAAGAGAGGGATAGAGAGATGGGGATTATGGAGTGGGTTTGAGGATAGGGTGATAGAGATGGACTCTAGACTGATAGGGGAGAAAGGATAGGGTGTCTGGATAGGATTTGGTGTAGGATAGGAGAGGAAATTAGGTTGCCGAGATTCTAAAAATCGGACTTGAGGTAAAAAGATTAAGATACTCGAGAAGCCTCTCAGTATTTTTTTTTTTTCTAAGACTCTTTCCACATTATCCACAACACAACCGTTCTCCTTTTTCCTTGGTCTATTTAAGAGAAAATATATAAAAAAAAAATCACTCACTTTGTCTCTCTCTTTTTTTTTTATAAATATATATTTTCGCTTCTTAACCACAAAGATGATCACAGCAAAAAAACCCAAAAAAAAACAAAACCAAAAACTATCATCGGAACTTACTCCGCAACGCGGGAGCGAGAATGAAGACAGAGGAATCGTAAGTCTCAAGACAAGCATCTTGGTCGTCAAGTCACTCGGGATTACGCAACGGGGGAGGTGAGAGGAAGGGGGTGTGGACGCGCCAGCTTAGAGGCGTGTGCGGTGGCCAGGCTACCGGGCGTCAGTGCTGTGCCTTCTCCCACCTCTCTTCCTCATAGATTTTCTTTTTCATCTCTCTTATCCTGTCAGGGTCTATCGTGGTAATGGGAGGTGTTGTTTTCTCCTTTCTTGATTAGTATCTTGTTCAGTTTTTTCATTTGGTTTATTTTTTTTTCTTCTCTCTTCTCTTCTCTTTCTCTCTCTCTCTTTTTCTTCTTCTTTCCTCTTATTTCTCTTTCTTATTTACCTACTACTACTCTATTATTTATTATATCTATTATTATTCTTATCTTACTATTATTATTCATCTTACTATCTTTTGTATTTTCTTTCCTTCTCTATCGCTCTATCTCTTTCTCTCACCCTTACTCTGCTTCTATTTATCTTTCCCTCTCCAATCCACTTAATCAAATCCACCGACTTATTTGAAGTGGACAACAGGCTATCAGAGAACAAGAGAAAATTCAGGTCAGTCAGCCTGAGGCACATGAGCTGAACAGACTAATGACTGCGGGATTTTTTTTTTTTTTTTTTTTTTTTATCTTCATTACACTCAAAGATTATGACGTGAAAGAAGGGTTGTGATTTCCTGTTTAGAATTCAGGAATTATTTTAATGATTTGTTTTAGTTGGATATATATTTATGTCTATGCATATACGTATGTATATACTTTGTGGCTCTACGTGTATATGTGGATTTTTTTTTGTACATGCACATGCTTATGTGTCTGTGTATTTCTTCTTCTTCGTAGTTTTCTTCACCCTCGTGTTATTCTTCTTCATCATTATCGACCTTCTTTTTCTTCCTCCTCCTCCTCCTCCTTACTCTCTTCTTTTTTCTTTTATTTAGACATGATATTCTGTTACGTATGGCTGTGACGCTCATTCGCTTAACTCCGAATTGATTACTACACAATAGGAGGGTAATTTAATAATATGTACGAGGAATCGAAAAAGACTTTTCCAAAAGAAAAGAGAAATGATGTGACAATCCGTTAATTTTAAGGTTCTGAAAAAGCAGCCGACAAGAATAATGTATGACGGAAATATTTTATTGGTATAAGGCGGGATTTATACAAACAAATTTACAACTTTGAATTTTCAGTTTCACAAACAAAACACAAAACCCCACAAACACTAACCTACACCACAACAATAACAACACAACAACATTGTGCGTAGTGTGTGTTTGAGTGTGTGTGTTGTATGCAGATAGATAGAAGATAGATAGATAAGTAGAGTAAATAAATTTATATATATATAAATATATATATATAATAGATGATATATAGATATATTTTTAAGTATATGAATTTTCAATTGTACGTCTTAGGGGGGGGTCGCCCTGCGGAAATTTGTTCCGCAATGAGCAGCTCTCATATTTTCTCCTTTAAGTCTTAGGTTTAACTTGAAACGGACGGACGCGTACATGTGAGCGCTTTTTTAATAGGAGCCTTATGATCATTCTTGACCAATAATTTCTGAGGGATAATGTTATACACCAAACTAGCGTGTGGTGTGAGTGTGGTGTGTGTGTGTGTGTTGTTTGTATGACTTGTGTGAAACTAGTGGTGTGCGTTTTAAAAACACTAACATAAACGGACAATTTATATATATATATATCCTTATATATATTATTATATATATAAATATTATATATATATATTATATATATTATATATATATATCTAGTTTATGTTATATATAATATATTTAAAATGAATAAATATCTAATATATATATATATCTATTTTTTTTTATATATATATATATATATTATATAATATATATATATTATAATATATATATATATCTATATATATATTTATTTATATTGATATATGTATATTTATAAGTAATATATTAATTATATATATAATTATATATTTTATATATTATATTAGTTATGCCTATAATAAGTTTCTATTAATATATATATTTTTATATATATATATATATATATATTTATATATATATTATATTATATTATATTATATATATTTAAATAATATGTATAAATATATTATAAATATTTATATATTATTAAAATATATATGTATTATATATATACATTATTTTATATATATATAATTATTTATATATATATATATTTATATATATATATACGTTATATAAAATTTTTTATATATATATATAAATATATATATCTATATATTTACTATATATATGCTTTTTTATTACAACACTATATTTATATATATATATTGAGATATCTAATATATAATAAATACATATATTTTTTATATATATATTATATATATAATTTTTTAAATTTTGCATTAAATACATTATATATATATATATATATTATATATATTTTATATATAAATAAATTGTATATCTATAGATTATATATAAATAATAAATAATTAATTATATATTATTATATATATAAAAATAAATAAATAATATATAATTTTTCATAATACAACAACCGCCACACACACCTCCACAACCAACNAAAAACCAACCCACACCAACAACCACACAAACCACACAACACAACACTATTACCATATTACTTATTTTATTTATTATATTTTATATATATATATATTAAAATATATCTACACATATATAATATTAATAATTTTATATATATTCTATCTATATTTTAATATATATTATATATAAAAATGTGGTGGTGTTTGTGTAGTGTGTGTATGTGTGGTGGTATGTATATATTATAATATATATACTATATATATATATTATATTTTAATATAATAAATATATATATATATATAAATCTAAAATTTTATATTACCCATGTTATATCTTAAAATATATACTATATGATATATATATAAATGTGTTATAAATATGAATTTTAAATATATTAATATATTATATATATAAATTATATATATTTTATATACAATTATATATATTTTATATATATTTATATATCTATAGTATATAATTTATATATTATTATAAATTAATAAATATTATTATTATTTAAATTATATATATATATATATAAACAAACATATGTATAACTTATATATTTATTAAATATATATATATTATATATATAAAATTAATATAAATAATATATATATATATATATTATATATAATAATTTAAAATAATATATCTTAATAAATATTATATATATAAATTATATATCTATCATATTATATGTGTGTGTTGTTGTGTGTGTGTGTGTGTTGTGTGTGTGTGTGTGTGTGTGTGTGTGTGTGGTTATATACTATATATATATATTATATATATTATATTATATATATATTATATATAATATTATGTGTGGTGTGTTAGGTGAGTTGTGTGGTGTGAGTGTGTGTGGGTTTATTTTATATATACATATTAACTATATTATATATTTGTATAAATTATTATTTATATAAATTTTTATTATTATATATTTTATATATGTTTGTGTTATATATGTAAATTTTCATAATTTAAATTTTATTATGCATATATATACATATTTTTATATATATATTATATAAATATTTATATATTTATTATATTGTGTGGTGTGTGTGTTTTGGGGTTGTGTGGTGTGTGTTGTGTTGGTGATTGTGTGTGGACTTGTGTTATATATTATATATATATATTATATATATATATTATATATATTATATATATAAAATTTTGTGTGAGGTGTGTGTTAGTGTGTGTGAGTGTGTAGTGTGTGAGTGTGTTTTAATTTATATCTATATATAATAAAAATATTTCATATATGTATTATAAAAAAAACTATTTATATGTATATAAAATTATATATATAGTTTGTGTATATATATGGATTTTATTAATATTTTATATATGCATATATATACTTAAAGATTTTTATATAAAATATATTATATATATATATATATATAAAATATATATATGGTGTGGTGTGTTGTGTGTGTGTGTTGTGGTGTGTGTGAGTGTGTGTGTGTGTTGGTGTGTGAGCTGTGTATATATATATATAATATATATTATATATATATTAAATATATATATATATATATATTAATATATATATGTATAAAATTTACAAAACATATATATATATATTTTATATATATTATATATATATATAATTTATATATATCTTTAAAACACACAACATTTTAAGACAATGGAATACAAGCAATAAACCAATAAAGAAGCGAAGACAGGAGAGAGAACCCCGAACGCCATCAGGACAACCAAAGTCCCCTCAGGTTCCAATGACCGTTAGTGGGGGGAAACAAGCTCAACTTTGCCACGTTTAAAGAGGACGGGGACAACGACCATGTTACCGAGGTCTTTAAAAAAAAACGGGAACCATCAGGAATATCATAGGAATATTAGGAATGAATAGAAGGGTTATTATTGATTGTAGCTCTAATATTAAGATGATTGTCTTGATTGTCAGGTGGGGTGACAATCGATGGGAGATTCGAGGATGGAATTAGGTACGAGGGAATAATCCCATTGGTGTGAATTTTGCTGCTGGTCCCAAAGTCAAAGGTCCCTAAGTCAGAGGGTGTTGAGGATAGGTAGAAGAAAGATTCTTTGTCTCTCCTTATTTTTCTCTTTCTCTCTTTCTCTCTCTCTTTCTCTCTCTCTCTCTCTTTTTTTTGTCTTCTTTTCTTTTCCTCTCTTTTCTATTTCTTCTTTTCTATATCTTTCTTTTTATCTTCCTACTTTTTTCTTTCTCTCTCCCCCTCTCTTCTCTTTCTATCTCTCCTCACTTCCTCTTTCTTCTCTTTTTCTTTTCTAATTTTATTTTATAATATATATATAAAATATATATATAAATTGTGTGTGTGTGTGTGTGCGTATGTGTGTGTGTGTGTGTGTGTGTGTGTGTGTTTTGTGTGGTTGTGTGTGTGTGTTATATATTATATATATATATTATTATATATATTATATTATTATATTATTAAACATATATTTTCCCTACTCCTTCCATCCACTAAATCCCACACATCCCCCCAATATCCCACATACCCGGGGGTAAATGTAAGATCCCTCGTAGTAGCCCCTTGGGAACCCCCCCTTTCAATACTTTCCGGGCCCCCATCATTCCCCTGACCCCTAATTCACGGAGCTATTCAATGACCAGCAAAGCTCTCTCAGTGTGCGTATTGGCGAATTGTTTCTCTTCTTTTCGCTCACTCACGCACTCTCTACGTGTGTGTGTGCGTATGTGTGTGTGTGTGTGTGTGTGTGTGTGTGTGTGTGTGACTGTTTGTCTGTTGAGCTATCTGTTTGTATAATTATCTAACTATCTTGGTGGTATTCTTTCTGTTGGTTAGCAACAAGTGCAAGTAAAAGTAAAATAAATAAATAAATGAATAAATAAATAAATAGAAAAAATAATAATAATAAATGAGTGTGAGTATATATCGTATATTCAGTGAACAAATCAAACCGAATATAGAGTAAAATTTACCAAACCTTTATCCTATAACTCCATGTAATATATACTTTTTCGTATTTGTTTTCAATTATGCTTTTTTGTTTCCCATCCAAGCATCTAAATCCCTCTTTGACAATCAGCGGATCACAATATTGTTTACGTCCTTGCTCAACGGCGAGGGGATACAGGCTTAAAGTGAATATCTGGCTTCCCTTCACCCTAGATATTTGCCACTGTTCACCCTCTCATTTATCACCATTTATTATTTCCCTCCGTATCCACATAACCTTGATCAAATCACCAACGGCAATGTCAAAGTAGATATTCCCCCACACACCTTTTTACCGCCGTATCCCCTGGAAAAAGAAAACGAGCAGTACGGGACGATCGAAAATGGAGAATATCTTCAGCGCGGACCGGCATAATGGCATTCGTTCCTCCGCCAATGCCTCCCGGAGATGAGGCATTAGTGGCGCTGATATATCGCACACCGCCCCTACCTTCTCTTATACAAGCTGCCAGATGAACCAATTGAAGCTTGTTGATGTTATATATCCAAACACACGCACGTGCTCGTCGGAGAGAGAGATTGAGAGAGAGAGAGAGAGAGAGAGAGAGAGAGAGAGAGAGAGAGAGAGAGAGAGAGAGAGAGAGAGAGAGAGAGAGAAAGGGTAAGATATATATATACTTTTGGATGGACATATATTCGGGGAGGGGGGGTGGGGGGGATTTATCTCTATTGCTGTATTGCTGGTTTGGGAATTTCGTTGAGGGTTTTTTCCCGGAGTATTGGATGTTTTTAGAGGTTTATTTGGGAAAATTTTGTTTATTTAACCTATTACCTAATCCGATTTATATATACTTTTTGTTTATGTATTCCTTATTTTCTTTTTCTCTCTCTTCTTCTTTTCTCTTTCTTTCTCTTCTCTTCTCTCTCTCTCTCACTCTTTTTCTCTCTCCTCCCCCCCCCCCCTTTTAATACACACCAAACACAACCCAACACAACCCCAAACACACAACACACATATTATATATTTATTTTAATATATATATATATTTATATTATATATATTATATTATATATATATAATCAGATAAACCACAATTTAAACCAAAATATTATTGAAGGGTGAGACTAAGTTTCGAATTCCCGGGGAATTCAAAATTCAGAATTTATTTAAATATTTTTATATATTTTATATTTAATATTTTTTTTTTTTAAATAGAATAGTATTAATTATTTAATATTATATATATATATAATATTTTATATTACATTATATATAATATATTTTATATATATATATAATTATTATATTATTATATTATATATATTAAATTATATATATATATATATAACAATTTATATATATTAAAAAAATTCAAATATTCATATATAATTATATTATTTTTATTATAATATTTATTTTGTATATATATTTTATATTATAATTATTATGTTATTATATATATTTTATATTAAAAAATTATATATATTATTAAATAAATATATGTTATATAAAAATTTAATTTATATATATATATAATTATTTATATATATATTTGGGGGTTTGGGGTGTGTGTGTGTGTGTGTGTGTGTGTGTTGGTGTGTATACTTTACTGTAAATGTATTATCATATTTAAATTTTATTATTTATTTTACATATAAGACAAAAATGTGGATATTTTTATATTAATATATTATATTATATATATTATAAATTTTAAAAAATTTTAATTGTATATTATTATTTAATTTATTTTTAATTTATAAAATAATATAAATCTATCAACTATCTATAAACATCTATAAAAAATAATTCAATAATTTTCAAATTAACTAAAATAAAAACACATTACAATTTAAAACAACCCCCAAACCCCCCCACCCCCCCAACAAAAACCCCAAAACATCACCCCCCCACCCCCCCAAAACCAAAAACCCCCCCCCTAACCCAAACCCAACCAAAAAAAAAACAAAAAAAAATTTAAAAACACCCTTTTTATATTTTTTTTATTTTTATAATAAATTTTTGTATATTTTTTAT
>NW_028234435.1:17484600-17489600 GCF_977035675.1 Penaeus japonicus
GAGAAGGGGGAGGGGCAGAGGGAGAGAGTGAGGGTAAGGGTGACAAAGGAGGGGGAGAAGGGAGAGGGTGAGGGTGAGAAAGGAGGGGGAGAAGGGAGAGGGTGAAGGTGAGAAAGGAGAGGGAGAGGGTGAGGGTGAGAAAGGAGGGGGAGAAAGGAGAGGGAGAGGGTGAGAAAGGAGAGGGAGAAAGGAGAGGAGAGGGTAAAGGTGAGAAAGGAGGGGGAGAAGGTAGAGGGTGAGGGTGAGAAAGGAGAGGGAGAAGGGAGAGGAGAGGGTAAGGGTGAGAAAGGAGGAGGGGAGAAGGGAGAGGGTAAGGGTGAGAAAGGAGGAGAGGAGAAGGGAGAGGGTGAGGGTGAGAAAGGAGGAGGGTTGAAGGGAGAGGGTGAGAGTGAGAAAGGAGGAGGGGAGAAGGGAGAGGGTGAGGGTGAGAAAGGAGAGGGAGAAAGGAGAGGAGAGGGTAAGGGTGAGAAAGGAGGGGGAGAAGGGAGAGGGTGAGGGTGAGAAAGGAGAGGAGAGGGTAAAGGTGAGAAAGGAGGGGGAGAAGGGAGAGGGTGAGTGTGAGAAAGGAGGAGGGAAGAAGGGAGAGGGTGATGGTGAGAAAGGAGAGGGAGAGAAGGGAGAGGAGAGGGTGAGGGTGAGAAAGGAGGAGGGGAGAGGAGAGGGAGGGGAGGAGGGACACGCTGGTAACAGGGAGAGAAGGGAGAGGGTGAGGATGAGAAAGGAGGAGAGGAGAGGAGAGGGAGGGGAGGAGGGACACGCTGGTAACAGGGAGTGTAATTGGCTCTTTCCTTGTTAGCAGTCGGGACTAACGACGGCAGGTGGATCGGTGCCGGCGAAGGTTAGGGGAAGGAAGGGAGAGGAGAAGGAGTTAAGGGAGAGGGAGAGGGAGGAGAAGGGGAAGGAAGGGAGAGGAGAAGGAGTTAAGGGAGAGGGAGAGGGAGGAGAGGGGGAGGAAGGGAGAGGAGAAGGAGTTAAGGGAGAGGGAGAGGGAGAGGGAGGAGAGGGGGAGGAAGGGAGAGGAGAAGGAGTTAAGGGAGAGGGAGAGGGAGAGGGAGGAGAGGGGGAGGAAGGGAGAGGAGAAAGAGTTAAGGGAGAGGGAGAGGGAGAGGGAGGAGAGGGGGAGGAAGGGAGAGGAGAAGGAGTTAAGGGAGTGGGAGAGGGAGAGGGAGGAGAGGGGGAGGAAGGGAGAGGAGAAGGAGTTAAGGGAGAGGGAGAGGGAGAGGGAGGAGAGGGGGAAGGAAGGGAGAGGGAGAGGGAGGAGAGGGGGAAGGAAGGGAGAGGAGAAGAAGTTAAGGGAGAGGGAGAGAGAGGAAGGAGAGGGGGAAGGAAGGGAGAGGAGATGGAATTAAGGGAGAGGGAGAGGGAGGAAGGAGAGGGGGAAGGAAGGGAGAGGAGATGGAATTAAGGGAGAGGGAGAGGGAGGAAGGAGAGGGGGAAGGAAGGGAGAGGAGAAGGAGTTAAGGGAGAGGGAGAGGGAGGAAGGAGAGGGGGAAGGAAGGGAGAGGAGAAGGAGTTAAGGGAGAGGGAGAGGGAGGAGAGGGGGAAGGAAGGGAGAGGAGAAGGAGTTAAGGGAGAGGGAGAGGGAGGAGAGGGGGAAGGAAGGGAGAGGAGAAGGAGTTAAGGGAGAGGGAGGAGAGGAGGAAGGAAGGGAGAGGAGAAGGAGTTAAGGGAGAGGGAGAGGGGGAAGGAAGGGAGAGGAGAAGGAGTTAAGGGAGAGGGGGAAGGAAGGGAGAGGAAAAGGAGTTAAGGGAGAGGGAGAGGGAGAGGGAGGACAGGGGGAAGAAAGAAGGAAGGAGTATAATTGGAAGAGGGAGAGGGATGAGAGGGGGAAGGAAGAAGGAAGGAGGATAACGGAAGAGAGAAAAAGAGGAGAAGGAAAGAGACGACGAAAAAAAAGTAAAACGGAAGAGGGAAAAGAAGAGGAAGAGGGATGAAAGAGAGAGAGAACGAAGGGAGGGAAACGGAAGATGGAAAATGAGAAGAAGGAAAGGGACGAGGAAAAAGGAGGAGAGAGGGAGATAATGTGGAGAAGTAAAGAAGACCAGAAGGAATGAAAGAAGAAGGAGTAAGAGATAGAGAGGAGAGAAGAGGGATAGACGATGAAACAGAAAGGCAAATGAAGAAGAGGATGAGAGAGAAAGAGAAAGCAAATAAAGAGAAAAGAGAAAGGCGGAAGAGGAAGGCAAGAAGAAAAGAGGAGAAAGGTGGAAGAGAGACAGGAAGAAAGAGAAAAAAAAGATCGAGAGAAAGAAGAAAGGAAGAGGAAGGAGGAGAAGAATAGGAGGAGAAAGAAGGAGAATGAGAAGAAGAGGAGAACGAAGAAGTAAAGGAGAAAATTTAACAAATAAAATTCAAAAAAAAGATAATAATAATCATTTCCATCATCAATATTATCATTTTCATTATCATTACCATTTTCCTTGTTAACATTATCATTATCATTAATGACCATGATGATGATAATAAAAATGATTAACATTAAAACTAATATCATTACAATTATAAAGATAATGATAATGTTAATAAGTCATGAAAATAATGTTGATAATAGTAGTAGTAGTAGTAGTAACAGTAACACAATCGACAGATATCAATGAATATAAAAAGCTTCGTGAATGAATAGTCCACAAACTGACCTCATGACGCCACCTGACCGAGTGTCATGAGTTTGCGCAATATCTATATGACCTTTGACCTTTCACGGCAAGAATTGCACATGTAGTAATAATACTGAAAGCCATTGCTGCCTCCAACTCGTATTGCACGAGGAGTGAGTGGTCTTTTTTTATTATTTCTTGTTGTTACTGTTTTGTTTTCGTATTTTTGGGCTCACTAGTATGTTATGGCGGTTTTTTTTTACTTGTTTTTTTTTTACTTGTTTTGCTTATATGATGGTTAGTAGACATAGCTGCATTTCCTTTTCATTTCTATTATCTATGTATACTTTCTTTATTATTTTTATTACCGTTATTGTCCTTACTATTCTTATCATTATATTATCATTATTGTCATCATTATCGCTATTGTAATTGCTACTATTGTAAGTATTATCATCATCATCATTATTATTATCATTATCATTATCATGATTATTATCATAATGATCGTTATTATCACTATCATTTTTATTACTGCAACTTTTATTGTTACTATCATTGATGTCATAAGTTTCATGCTATTATGATCATTATTATTATTATTGTTATTGTCATTATCATTATTAATATCATTATTAGTACCTTCATTATCACTAGTCGTATTTCTAAAACTTATGAACATCTAAAATCTATACATATAGCGCTGCGTACGGAGGAGGAGCGGGGAGCGGCTAGCGCGCAGCGTGTCTCTCTCTGCTTCTTTTGCTGTTTGTCGCCGCGCTTGTTTCGCGTTCGTGTCTATATATATATATATATATATATATATATATATATATATATATATATATATATATATATATATGTATGTGTGTGTGTGTGTGTGTGTGTGTGTGTGTGTTTGTGTGGTGTGTGTGTGTGTGTGTGGATGTATATATATGTATTATATGTATATATATATATATGTATATATATACATATATATACATATATATCTATATCTATTTATAACATTATTCCTAAAGTTTATTCATTTATCATACATTTACACACACGTACACCCGCACACACACAAATCTACAAAAAAGCAAACCCGTTTCCAAATCACTCTCCTTCCCTCTTTTTCAATCTTGCTCTTGCAATCAGGGACCCGATTCCCACGGCATCCCAGCGTGACCTTGACTCTGACGAAGGATGAAGGAAGAGAAGGACCCAGCCCGCCCTGTTGATACTGGTTGGGAGTGACAGTGTGGGAGGGACGAGGAAGCACTGTCGTTGGATTCGTTGTTGTTGTGTATATGTGTATGGGGGGTGTGTGTGGTGTGTGTGTGGGTGTGGGTGTGTGTGTGTTGTGTGTGTGCTATATATATATATATATTTATAATATCTTTATATATATATATCTATTTATTGATTATATAATATATATATATTTATATACATATATATGTACATTTTTATATATATTTATTTATATAAATATATATATATTATATATATATATATACATTATATATATATCTATATATACATATTAATATATATTTTATATGGATATATTTATTCATTTATACCATATAAGTGTGTGTGTGTGTTTTTGTGTGTGTATCTATATGTATTATATGTGTATATATATATGTATGGATATAGATATATATAGGTATATATGTATTTTATATACATTTTTATATATATATATATATTATTATATATATATATATATATTTAATATGATATATATATATATATATCTATATATATACAAAATATTACATGTGTTG
The DNA here is from genome assembly GCF_977035675.1 of Penaeus japonicus. Classification (NCBI taxonomy): domain Eukaryota; kingdom Metazoa; phylum Arthropoda; class Malacostraca; order Decapoda; family Penaeidae; genus Penaeus; species Penaeus japonicus. The sequence goes on from NW_028234435.1 coordinate 17,488,976, forward strand.
GCGCGTGTGTGTTTCTCCTCTCTTTCTTTCTTCTCTCTTTCTCTCTCTCCTCCCTCTCTCTCTCTCTACTCTCTATATATATATATGATATATATATTATATATATATATATATATTATATATCTATATATATATATGTGTGTGGGTGTGTGTTTTGTGTGTGTGTGTGTGTGTGTGTGTGTGTGTGTGTGTTTTGTGTGTGTGTGTGTGTGTTGTGTGTGTTGCATATATATATATATATATTTATATATATCTATAGATATTTCTATATATATATATATATAATTTATATATATCTTGCACAGAAGTAGCTTAGTTCCATAAGCAATATCCTGTTGGTTGAGAGAAGGGTTGCAGGGGAGGGGGGGTGGTGGTGGTTACTGAGAGGATGTCTTCATATTTCAATTCTACGGCATATCATGTACATACTTTTTCCGTGGTCTGGGTGTGCTCCCCCGATTACTTTTTCGATATGTGTTTTCTGGTGTGAATACCACCACAAACACGGGAGGGCGTGTTGTGGTGTGTGTGTTGTGTGTGTGTGTGCTTTATATATATATATTACATGTAGGTGTTTGTGTATATTTATATTTATATATATATATTATATATATATAATATTTAT
>NW_028234435.1:17522100-17527100 GCF_977035675.1 Penaeus japonicus
CCTGAAGGCAGATTCAGCTAATCTGCCTTGTACTTAATGCGCTCTTTTTTTGGCTATTTTGTAGCACTGAGATGATGTTGTTTGTAAACTAGTCGGAAATCCGTTGAAAAAATTATAGGTGATGGTAACGTAGCTGCGCTGGTGTTATTTTTAAGGTGAATCAAGGTTACGAATTCTCGAAAGGAAAATCACTCTCGCTAGAGATTACACACACACACACACACACACACACACAACGGTTGGTGTGGGGGGAAGAAGTGTTTTGTGGTTATTTAGTTTTTTTGTCTATGGAGGATGTAGTTTGGTAGTTGATTTTTGTTGTTTTGGTGTTTTGGTGGGGGTGTGTACACACACACACTGGCAACACACATGCACACACACAAACTCTATATATATATATATATATATATATATATATATGATATATATATATAGTATATAGTTATATTATATATGTATATCTATACTCTATATCTATATCTATCTATCTATCTATCTATGCTATCTAGTATTATATATCAGTCATTAGACGGATGTGTGTCGAGTACGACCCGGCCGTGGGGGGGCCCCCCGGGTGATAAGTTCAGCGCCTTAGAAGGGACGTCTTGCCACGAAGAAAAGAACTAAGTAGGGGTCCCATGTTTCCTTCTTAGCTTAGCTCGCAGTCCCTCCAGCTAACTTGGGTGGGTGGCATCTCCCGCCTGCGATGGATAACAGCTGCACTGTTTTGGGCGCCGGACATGCGTGATTGACAGGGAACCAGAGAAAAAATGGTTGTACCAGCATAGTAGTGCTTCCTGACACCATCGCACATTCTGCTGCGAAATGGTTTCACGTGGACCCTGGTACGGGGCCCTAACAGGTACTACCAACCTGGGCAGGGTTGGACCCTGAGAGCAAGTAAGGTTAAGGGGTGATGTACACTCCCCAAAACTCTGGCTTTCCCAAGCTGAGGTTCCTTACCCCGGTTGTCAGTTTAAGGTCCTACACCCAGGACCAACGTAATATATATTATATATATATATTATATAATACCTATATTACATATATTATATTATATATATATATATATATATATGTGTGTGTGTGTGTGTGTGTGTGTGTGTGTGTGTGTGTGTGTGTGTGTGTGTGTGTGTGTGTGTGTGTCTATCTATATAACAGACACATAGATAGACAATGATTAATCCACCCCACTGTGCAAGAAACCCTACAACAGCGATCTGAAAAAAATGAATAAGAAACTATCGTCTTATCGCTCGACTGCAATGCCAGCGCTTGGGAAATGCCGAAGTGCGGACGAGTGCCGCGCTTACCTGTTCCTGGCACTACAGAGATAACAGATAACATCCAGGAACTGCGTCAGGGGCGTGCTGTTTCATCATCACGTGGGGTGGCGTGGGAAACCTCGTTACGAAAGAAGGTGGAAGAAGGGAAATAGGGAGAAGGGGGTTAAGGAAGGGAGGGAGGAAGGGAGGGAAGGGGATAAGGGGGAAGGGGGAAGGGAGAGAGGAAGGGGATAAGGGGGATAGGAAGGGAGGGAGCGAAGAAGGAAGGGAAGGGGGTAAGGGGGAAGGACGGGAGGGAGGAAGGGAAAAAGGGGGAAGGGGGAAGGGAGGGGGGAAGGGAAGGGGATAAGGGGGATAGGAAGGGAGGGAGCGAAGAAGGAAGGAAAGGGGATAAGGGGGATAGGGAGAGAGGGAGGAAGATAAAGGCGGATAAGGGGGATAGGAAGGGAGGGAGGGGGGAAGGGAAGGGGATAAGGGGGATAGGAAGGGAGGGAGCGAAGAAGGAAGGAAAGGGGATAAGGGGGATAGGGAGAGAGGGAGGAAGATAAAGGCGGATAAGGGGGATAGGAAGGGAGGGAGGGGGGAAGGGAAGGGGATAAGGGGGATAGGAAGGGAGGGAGCGAAGAAGGAAGGGAAGGGGGTAAGGGGGATAGGGAGGGAGGGAGGAAGGGAAAAAGGGGGAAGGGGGATAGGGAGAGAGGGAGGAAGAGAAAGGCGGATAAGGGAGATAGGGAGGGAGGGAGGAAGGGAAGGGGATAGGGAGGGAGAGAGGAAGAGAAAGGCGGATATGGGGGAATGAAAAGGAAGAGGGAGGGAGGATAGGAAAGGGTGGAGGGGAATGGAACGGGAGATAGAGGGAGGAAGAACAGGAAGGAAGAAGGAAAAGGGAGGAGGAGGAAAGAAAGGAAGAGGGAGGAAGGAAAAGGGAGTGTGAGGGGAGAAGAAAAAAGAGAGAGAGAGAGTGAGAGAGAGACCGGGGTGGATGGAGGAAGGGAGAAAAAGAAAGGAGGAAGGAAAGGAAAAGGAAGAAGGAGGGACGAAGAAAGGGGCAGAATGAGAGAGAAAGAGAAAGGGAGAGGGAGTAGGGAAAAAAACATAGAAAGGCGGAAAGAGAAAAGGGAGAGGAGTATGGGGAGAAGAAGAAAAGGAATAAGAGGGGGAGTGAGGAAGGGAGAAAGGGGAAAAAGGATTGTGAGAAAGGATACGAGAGGGGGACAAGTAGGGAAATAAAAATGATGGGAAGAAGAAAGGGAAAAGGAGAGGGAGAATCCGATAAGGGGAAGACAGGGAGGGATGGAAAAGGAAGGGTTAATGGGAAGGGGAAGGGAGGAAGGAAGGAAGGGAAACTAACACAACCCAATAAAGAATAAGCAAAATGGAAGGAAAATATAATTCAATAGATAATGATAGAACAGTTACACAGAGAGGCAAAGAAGTCGATACAAAACTAAGAGAAACAGACAAACAATCAACCAAACAAGATGAACAAACCACTGAAAATATTTCCAGAGAGATAGAGAAAGAAAAAACAAATAGATAAAAAATCAAATGAATGATAAAGCGAGAATCGAAAACTTTTCCATTCATCACTAAATACTTATCGAGTTCTCTCCCGCTTCAACCGGGTTGTATCATGTGTCATACTTTGTTACTGATACACATCCTGATTCCCCCCCCCCCCTCTTCCCCCATGACACACCCGATAAGAGATAAGAGCAGAAACGTATTCATTGGTTTCAGTTAATACAGCGCTTATGAGGAAATCGATCATTTTTTATCGCTTTTAAGGTTGTTGTTTTCGGGAGGGGAGGGGGAGGGGTACACTAGGGACGGGGCAGGGGAGAACGATTGCTTTGTGTCACTTAAGTAATGAACATCGGTTTTCGGGTACGCTATGGCGGGAGGTGGGGGAGGGAGGTATTTAATCGCTTGATAAATAAAGTTTTTTTTTCGGGTATGGGATGGAGGTGAGGGGGAACGATCACTTTTTATCGCAATGCTCACATGGCATCGAGGTCCACAGCAATTGATACTGAAATTGTGTTGGCTATTTTTCATTGATAAATTCGTAACATGCAACTTGAATGATCGTATCTGTTAATCGTTATCTTTCAGCCTTAGATGAGGAGGCGAATCAGAAATTGAGATAAAATTAGATTACACAGTCCGGCTTTTTCGCAAAATTCAAATGCAGCAGACATATTGCCTCCTAAGTATGATAAACAAATGACCACTGTAATTTACGTGGATTAATAGATAGATAGATAGATAGATATAGATAGGTAGATGAAAAGATAGATATATAGATTGATAGATAGAAATAGTTTTGATAGATAGATAGTTCTTGATCGATAGATGAGCAGATTGATACATATATGGATAGATTTATATGGTTATAGATAGACAGATGGATGGATAGATAGTTACAGATAGATAGATAGAAAAATAGAAAAATAGATGGATACATAAATATATAGATACCTCTATAATGAGAAAAAATATATCTTTGCATGTTATGTAAATATAACCAACTCGTACGTTTCCCTTCATACTGAGAGTTATCACTGATAAAACTTAATCAAACATAATCTATACGTTAGATACGTGTTAAGGTCTTGCGTCCCGCTTTCGTTTTCTATACTTCGACGAATAAAAAAAATAATAGAAAACGGGTTACTTGACGAACCAAAAAGAACTAAGAGAGCTAGAAAAAAAAACACTTTAGTATCCATTCTTGGCTTTTTGAGCGGAGGTCAGGCGAGGTCAGTAAGGTCCCGGACACCAGGACACGAGTGCGAGTCAGAGAGGAGACGTAGGGAGAGCGATAATGCAGAAATGAGAGATAAGAACAGTACTCGGTACCGGTTGTCACAGTCACTATTTTATCTTCAAGATTCTCTCTCTCTCTCTCTCTCTCTCTCTCTCTCTCTCTCTCTCTCTCTCTCTCTCTCTCTCTCTCTCTCTCTCTCTCTCTCTCTCTCTCTCTCTCTCTCTCTCTCTCTCTCTCTCTCTCTCTCTCTCTCTCTCTCTCTCTCTCTCTCTCTCTCTCTCTCTCTCTCTCTCTCTCTCTCTTTTGCGTTCGTTATTGGCGGTTATTTCGTTTTTGCATATTTAGAGTATGTGTCCTTTTTTGTTTTTGTTTTTTTTGTTTTTTGTTTTTCATTAGCCTTTTGTTTGAGGGAGGAGGGGGAGCGAGGGAGAGTATGTGTATGTGTTTGTGTTTGTTTGTGTGTGATTGTTGGTCGATGTGAAAAAGAATGAGAAAGCGTATATGCGTGTGTCTACGTATTGTCTGTTCGTAGTATTTGCGTTAATAAAGTATAAATATATTTCATAAAATTTTCGTACATATTTCCCTTCCTATCCAACATTATCAAGAGATATCTTTATTCTAAATTCTTCATTCTAAATAGGAGATGAATAACACCCTTCTTTTTTAGTGATAAACCAAAAGACACTAATGTAGGTTGATAAGGATGTCGAGTTAAGATGAATTCCACTTCATCTTGCCTCTAACATGCCCTTTATATCGTTCAAAAATATGGATAGCAAATCTAGATAGGAAACCCTTATCTTTATTCTCAGAAATAATTCTCGACGTTCTTGAGTTTTGTAATAACCGCCGTTGTCACGGTGGATATATATATATATTTACATATACATGAATCATTCCCGTCGTTACAGAACTCAAAGAAATAAAGATATTAACAAAGT
>NW_028234435.1:17544600-17547100 GCF_977035675.1 Penaeus japonicus
CGTAGACTTCCGTAGTATATTCTCTCACTATCAATAACCCTGTCTCTCCCTTCCATCTTCAGGAAAACCAGCCAACCTCTCCTCAGTCGAACTCAAGCAGAGTCTCAGGATGGCCCTTAACAAATCACCTTCAGTAGAACGCATAGATATGACACACGACGAGTACCGCTACTTCAGGTTTACAAGTAAGCTGATGTCCAGTTCCTAGGATCTGCTCCCTGTTACTCGCAGGATTTGGGGGACCTCGGGTGTGTGTGTGTGTTTGTATGTGTGTGTGTGTGTGTGTGTGTGTGTGTGTGTGTGTGTGTGTGTGTGTGTGTGAGCTTACTTGTACAGAGATAATTTTACCCCTTGAACCTAAACATGATGGTATACATGTTCTCATCATGAAATGAAGGAAAATCTCACTTGAAAAATCACAGATAACAAAAGCTATGACTCGTACAGGACAATCACATGAACTTTGAATTATCACCAATAAAGGTTACAGAAGAAAATCTTATCGCACACGAAAAAGTACTTTCTAAATATGCTTACGTAACTTGTCAACAAAGTGCCAATTATTACCATGGGATTAGTTTTATCTGTAGATAATAAAGGCGTGATACCCTGGAATTCGTTATTTTAAGATAGCCTGTTTTTATTAAATCACATGTGACAAAACTAAAGTCACCGAGATTTAGCTTAAGTGTTTGGATTTATATTGTGTTTTGGTCGACGGCGAGCGGAGCGTTGCGGATTCATATGTTCATTAGATATCGGGTTGCGTAATGAAAAGAGAACGTTCGAGTATCTATGTTTATCTCCTCTGTCCATTTCTTTGTTTTTGTGTGTGTGGGCTGGAGGGTGTTGTATATGCTTTGTGTGTGTGTGTGTGTGTGTGTGTGTGTGTGTGTGTGTGTGTGTGTGTGCATATATGAATTTAAAGGACTGTGTGTTGACGAAATTGATCCTAACAAGGAGCCTTTCCCCCAGCATGGTCCTCGGCGGAGTCCCCTTCCCGAAGTGCCCCCAGCGCCACCTCGAAGCCCTACGCCTTCACCCCCTTCAAGAGGGCGTGTCCCTCCGCTTCGCCCTCCTCCAGTCCTAAGGGTCGGAAACTTCAGGACTCCGAGGACGCCTTCACGCTCAGGGAACCTCGCCCTCTGCTCAGGGAACTGTTGACCCAACCCGACCCGACGCCCTACGACCCTTACTCCTTCAGGAAGACCGTCAGTCCCTCCGCCAGCACCTCGTCGAGTGAGGACACTTCGCCGTGGTATTCCGTAGGACAGGACTTGCCTCCGCGGTACGCCCACGAGACTCCTACGCCCTATCCTGTCAGAGACGACCCTAGCCCGTCGGATCGCCACTCCTCCGAGATGGACGACTACCACAGCCGATGCGTCCCCACCAAGGACGACCCCCCGCAAAGGAGCATCGCCCTGCGCACCGACCTCTACGAAGCGGTCGCCCCAAACGACCCGTACGACTACTACCCGCACGGCCTCAGCTCCGACCTCGCGCTAGCCGAGAAACACAAACACTACGACCCATGGACGAGTGACGCGCCCTATGCCGTGCCCTCGCTTGGCGATTGTCTCCCCGCTGGGTACGACTATTACCCGAGTTTATATGCGAGTAGTTTTCCCTCGATCGCGCCGGGTTTCCGCGCCGATCGCTCGCAGGTGATTGGCCATTATATTATGAAGTTAAAGGGAGACGGTGGTGCATTTGCGAGATAACGCTAGCCTCTGCGAGTCAGTGTTATGTCAGAATTTTGTGCCGTGTTTATACATAAGGAATCGAGTTTCACCGTTGAGATAATGTTACAGTATTAAATCTTCTAAAACAGCTGACTTTAAGCAGTTGTTATTCAATGTTGATGTACTCATACGTGTTTCTATGTGTACATATCTATCTATCTATCTATCTATATATATATATATATATATATATATATATATATATATATATATATATATATATATATACATATATTTATATAGGTTTATATATATATACATATATATATATATACATATATATATATATATAATATATATATATATATATATATATATATTTATATATATATATATTTATATGTATATATATATATATATATATGTATATATATATATATATATATATATATGTTCATATTCTTCTAGATCACCAAATCATGCGGGCATTGTTTGTTAATCTAGAATTTCTTAGGCCTTAAAGTAGCCAAGATACTGTTATGTAAATATTTTATATCAATTCTGATTAAGTTATTTTGATACGACGTTCGTATTTTTTATTGTCTTATTTTGGAATGAGATGTCTCGTGCCTTTAAGCTTTAAATAGAATAGACGATTTGATAATTCAACTGTGTTATAACCGGGAGTTCCGCTTGATTACATATAATGAATGAAAGATGATTTTCCTTTTAATCCGAGTTTTTACATAAACTTAATCATGTTTCTCATTACTTTTCCTTATTTTTTCCTATATATATTCATCATCATTTTCATC
>NW_028234435.1:17559600-17564600 GCF_977035675.1 Penaeus japonicus
TGTTATTAATACTGCATGATTGTTATCGATACTGTTTTGATAAATGTTACAGTGTTTAAGTTATATTTGCTGTTTTAACCTCAGCAATAGTTCAGTATCGTTGTCATTGTTATTAATATCAACTTCAATTTTTATTTTTTATTTTTATTTATTATTATTATTATTATTTTTTTTTTTTGTTATCCTTATTAATATCAACTTTTTTCTTTTTCTTTTTAATCTCATATTGTATGTTATTAGATTAACTGCTATTCTTATATCAGGTTTATAATCTTGATCTTCAATAGTTTTTTGTACAATAATACAGTTATAAGGCTTAGAAAGGTTAGGTAAAACAACTTCAATTTTAGCATATTTTGTTTTATTTCAGCATCGTTTTATTAAATAACTTTTACAATATTTACACAATATGGCCTACTCGACTGACTTACGCATCAACTTAAACATTAATGAAGTACAAATAAGGGTGAACAAACTCACACCAAAAATGAGCGAGACTTTTTAAAAATATCTCCTTGTAATTAAATGTTAAGATTAATAAGATTATGTAAATACGGGAGTCAGAGTTCCCTGGTGAAAGGTAAACACGCAACACACACACACAAACACTCAAAAAAAAAAATAAAAAAAAAAAGATTCAAAGAATATATAGGCGACGTTCTGCTAGGTTAATAATTCGTCCAAAGACCTTTTTATGACAAAATGGCCGAATCTGGATTGACAAAGAGGCGGAGGAACATAACACTGCTTACTGTGAACTACATTTCATCGATTCAAATATTGTGGCAAATGCACCATAGCTTAGGATTACTACAGTACGTGTTCTAAATACTACTTTGAATGCATGTGAAATAGTTTGAAGTGTCGTTCGAAAAGCAAACGGTTTCGAGCAACAGAAAACGGAGTCCAACTGTTACTTTCCCGCTCAAAGTATCCTCGCCTCTGATGACGTCATAATGACTTTGCCTCTATTGAACGGCGAACGTCGAGCCTACATGAAACACTCTCATAAACATAGCTTAGCTAAGTTTTCTTTAAATCAGCAACTGATTAAGCTGAACCTGACATTGGCCCAACCCTCTATTTGAGTATAATATTGAGCTTCAAAAAAAATATCAGAATCTGGCAACTCGAGACTCAATGCAAAAGAACAGGTCGCGAAAGAACATCTTCACTAAATTGAGCTAAGAGATAAAAAAAAAAAAAAAAAAAAAACAATCATACATACTTAAAAAGACAACAACTTGGTGAAGATGCTCTCTCTCTCTCTCAAAAACAAAAACAAAATTAAGGAAGATTGAATCCGAAGTTTTAAGTCTTATACAGAAGACAGACTACTCAGGCAGAGGGAAATCCTACATGGAACGCAATATGGCAACACAGACCAGGTAGTCTCTTCCGTCTAATAACCAAACGGGGCTCTAGGGCAACCGGGCACCGCGTGACGTCACCAGACACAACAGCTTGTCTACTTCACAATGAGGCGCGATGGGGGGTAGGGGAAGGGGGCGGGGGGTAATAATAATAAAAAAATGGGTTTGAGATTCTCTTAAGTGATATGTGAAGGGAGGGAGGGAAGATCGTGAAAAAAATGCACATCGGAGATAAATACATAGGTAAAAAGGAGGCGTGATGTTACTAATAACTGTTTCATCTGACGACGGCAGGCAGGTTCCTGACGTGACCAGCTGATCGGTAAGTCAGGTAAACAGACCGACAAAAGCTACTAAAAAAAACAGCGAAATATCCCTTGAGGAGGAAGATAAAGACAGAATACAAAACAAAAGTGCAATAAATACTGGACACGGAACGAACTCGACAAAGAAGAAAGAAACAAAACTAGATCTCCATATCCCAACAGAGACTTGACCGCTAGAGCCCCCGGGCGATTCGAAGACGGTAGACAAAAAAGACAAAAAAATACTGATAACCAAAAAAAACACATATATATAAAAAAAATCTTAACAAAGTACACTTCATAAATCCATTACATACAAGCATATATACACCGGCTATCATACACAGCTGCAGAAGGCAACGTAACAACGGTTGCCAATGGAACTACAAAACACCTTAACGACCATTTCAACACTACCGAAACGGCGCAAGGTCAACAGCTACGGGAATTTCAACGTCTATGGACTTCCAATTAATATCACAAGCAAAGAGACCTGCTACTAATGCAAATATACAAAGGGTATAGCACATAACTCTGTCACTCTGGAATGTACTACGGTGGATAGGCCTACCTCGTTTCATGCTGTTTTTTTCCCTTTTATTTCCCGTTCCTAGGCCTTCGATGCCTCCATGCGTGTCCACGAAGAAAAAGATATATATATATATAAAATGAACAAGGGAAGTTACTTTTCGGAATAAAAAGTATGTGAAGCATATTTCCAAAAAATCAATTTTCCAGTTCTGCACGTTGCATACCATTGAGCTTCGGCTTTGAATTCATCCTAGGTGATCTGCATCATCGACGTGATTCAGCAAATCGTACTTTATAATTCCATAACATGAAATTAACGACTTTAGTATCCTTCGACCCAAGGGCGAGAATGCCAGAAAAGACACGGTGGAATAGTTCGGGTAATGGCCACGGAGGGCGCTGGTTGTACTGCCAACGCGTACTGCTGTGCCTTCAACTGTACAGAATCAATTACGGTTTCCCATTCGAAACGAACAAGGGGAGCTGTGAAGAACGGCAAAGCATCCTGTAGGATACCCTGACGCCACCTGATGCTTTCTGTTGTCATCTCTTGTTTGTCCATCTAACGGACCTCTAGCAAGGGTTGATTAATGAGGTGGCGGTGCGAAAGAGACGGGGAGAGAGAGAGAGATAAAAAAAAGGTCTTTGTCTTGCCTATTGTAACGTTTTGCTAATGACCTCCAGGATCAGTTAAGTGGCTAACGGTGTGACTGTCACCTCTTTTGGCCGCTAAACCGATGAGTTGTTGGTCATCGGATTCCTGTTGAAAGTTCGTCACTTTTTTATCACCTGTGTGAGAACTGCGGAAGTAGAAATTAAAAACACACCTTCCGTTTCCCCTTCTCCCTCTCCTCTTCTCACTCCCATTCCCTCTCCCTTCTCTCTCTCCCTCTCCTCTCCTTCTCCCTCACTCTCTCATATCACCACATCCTTATGACTCAAATCTCTTCACAACCCCCCCCCCTCTCCCAAAATCCCAAGGAACCGACAATTTCTTAATTCCACAGAAGCAGCAGGTCTCCAGCAAGACTCGTAAGATAATGAAGAGGATCAGAGAAGACAAAGAATCGAGACACAAAGTCTTCATAAGTTTATAGGAGAAAAAAAAAACAACAACAACAACACTCAAGGGAAAGAATGACTTCAGGACAATCAGAGTTTTTCCTCTCTCCGTTTTCTGTTGATTCATCCATTTTAAGATTCCTTCTCGGCTGAAACGCTAATCGTGTAATAATAATTTCCTTCACTATATTTCTTCTCTTTTTTTTAATTCAACAGCTTGAGTTTTTTTCCTCTTTCATGCTTGGCGATGAAAGAAGAGTGAGGGAAATATAGTGTTTGTTTCTTTTCCTTTTATTTATTTTTTTTCTCTCTCTCTCAACATGATCATTCAGTCTCTTGTTTTCTTGAAATATACTTCTCTCTTTTTTTTAATTCCTCCCAAGCAACTTGAGAAACACGAAGGAAAACATTTAGTATTCACACACAACTGTCTTTGATCTGTAAAAAATGCCAAGTGTTTATGGAAGAAACTATCACATTTCTTTAAGCAATTTCCAGAACACCCTCGTGCACAAAAAAGAAATCATACACACAACATCCACCTTTTTATTTCCATTTCTATTGTCACTATATATATCTTACAGTGTCACCATCACTTCCAAAACCATCCACGTGTTCAGATCCACAAATTTCCAATCTCTTTTTCCACACATATTCGAGGGGAAGAAAAATCCATCTACACCAATCAAGGATTATCACTGACTACAATCCTTCCAATCGAGCTTCCTAATCAAACGATCGATTCCCAATCATTCACAAAGAAAGACTTTCAATTCCAGAGGCTTTCTTATTCTTATTCGTTTTCTTCTTATTCTTCCTTTTCTTCTTCATCCTCTTCTTCCTTTTCTTCGGGTGAAATTTAGCTTCCTGGCGACCTCAACTACGTATGTCTTCGAGTTCTTTCCTCCAGCCTCTTGCAGAAGATGTCGCGTCGCCACAATCCTCAAGTCTACCCTGGGAATGAAAGAAAATGGGAATTATTATTTATCACTGGCATTAGACATAAACGAATGTGTTTGTGATAATGTTTTTGATGGGTGAAGTAAAAGAAGGATTTTAGAACATTTACATTGATGAACATTCACATTTGTTGTTCAATTATATCACTCTTGTAATAATTTAATGGTCAGTGTGTGTGTGTGTATGTGTGTGTGTGTGTGTGTGTGTGTGTGTGTGTGTGTGTGTGTGTGTGTGTGTGTGTGTGTGTGTGTGTGTGTGTGTGTGTGTGTGTGTGTGTGTGAGTGAGTGAGTGAGTGAGTGAGTGAGTGAGTGAGCGAGCGAGTGAGTGAACCAGCGAGCGAGCGAGTGAGTGAGCTCGTAAGCGAATGAGTATGCATGCGCGTACGTACGTCCATGCTCATGCATGCGTACGAACCCAATCCCCGACATCCTGAGCATAACGCGCCCTCCCTTCGCCTCCCTAATCAAAAGCGCATCTCGGAAACCCCAAACAAGCGACGCCGGAACAGACAACCAACCGGAATCCACCCAACCACCGAATCCGATGAGAAAAAATCGAGACGGAACGCAATCGGATCACAATCACCGGCCAATCAGAATGTGATCGCGACGGGACGGGGAGAGGGGGGGGGGGGGCGGGGGGGGGGGGGGAGCAAGCGAGGGGAGATCAGGGTACTAGGGTGTTCTAGACCTATCGGGATATTTCCTTATGTTGTTCTTGTTCTTGTTGTTGTTGTTGTTGTTAGGTGTATGAAAAAAAATACACATA